>NC_092378.1:94542704-94828826 GCF_030028105.1 Mobula birostris
TAGCTTTAAGCATGGTGTTGTGTCAACGTGCATGTAACTGATGCCAGTTAGAAAATGTTCGGCACCTGTCTCCTGCCCAATGAAGCAGCATATTGTTCCAAATAAAAGAAGAGAACCTCGGCTATTTTTTGGATTTGTTTTTGTTCTTCAAGAGTTGTCTCAAATCTGTGGCTACCTGAATTAACCGATGGCCTAACTAACTGGAATCCATTGCATTTAATTAGTGTATGGACAGTTATTACAGACAAGGTGAAATGAAAGCACCTGGACAGCACAGAAACAGTTCTATGATTCTATGGTTTAATTCCTGATACCCAATGTACTCTCAGATCCTTGTGACTAATTTCTAACAAATTAAGAGATCTCTGTTACTGAACACACTCACAGCTGATTGTTACTAATTGCCAATACATTCTCTGTAAATTCTCTGCTAACATTTTCACAACTCTTTTACTAATATCTATCACTCTCATAGTTCCGCTTTGATATGTAATATGTTGTCAGTTCATTGCTCGCTGTGATTGATATCAAATACAGGCATAGTTTCCTGTTACTGATATCTAATACACTCACAGTTTCTTGCTGCTGATATATAATATGATTAAAGGTCTCTATTACTGAAATCTAACACGTTCACAGTTCACCGTTATTGATACCTAACATACTCACAGCTTCTTATTATTGATGTCTAGCAACTTGCAGTCTGTGATGCTGGTATCCGACACACTCACATCTCTGCAACTGATATCTAACCGACAGGCCTACAGCAATGATATCTCCCAATTATAGTGCTGTTCTTGAGACCAAACACACTGACAGCTCCCTGTTATTGCATCTACTACGCTCACAGTTCCCTGCTACTGATAATATAATGAAACTTGCAATAACTGATGTCTAACACACTGGTAGCTGCCAGTTACTGATATTCACAGCACTCTGAGCTTCATTACAGACACAATGCACTCGCAGCTCCTTTTTGCTTCTCTATTGATATCTATCGCACTTCTAATGCCATGTTGCCATTATTTACCAGTCACAGCTGTCACTGATATCTAACGCACTCCCCGTTCACTTTTACTCATATCTCATACGCTCACAGCATACTGTTACTAATCTGCAACAAATTTCTAATTCTGTGTTTGTGAAATATATCCTTAGCTCCCACTTATTGATATCTAATACACCTGGAACTCCCTTCTACTGATACCCGACACATTGCACAACTTTATAGTATCTTGCACACTCACTACACCCTGTTGCTAAAATCTAACACACACTAATTTCTTGTTCTGATATGAAAACACACAGCCTCACTACTGATATCTAACATTTTCCTAAGTAAGTTATTGATATCTTAAGTGCTCAAAACTCTAGGTTCCTCATATCAGGCATGTCAGATGGTGCTACTGAAGTCAGGTGACAGCTTACTGGTTGTTCAAAAGGCAAGAAATGCGACTAAAAACACCATTAACAACAGTTTGTCTGAGGTAAGTTGTGGTAAGCTATCACCGCAAACAATGAAGAGTTGAGTGAGGGTGAAGTTGACTCAAGAAATGAGCCGTGCTGGTATGTTGCAAGGTGGGAGCATAACGTGTTCGGGACGGTATCAGAACTGGAGAGAGGTTGAGGTGGAGGAGCTTCGGTGCCCGTTCACCTGAATCGGGAGCAAGATTAGATCGATTAAGCACCGAGCCGATTTTGAGAGGTTCAGAACAGCTTTGGGCTTGGCTCAGAGCGTATCACTGTGATGGGGCCCAGGTCTTAGTGCCTGGCACAATCAGTGCTAGGACAATTTAAGCACCGGACCAGACGAACTGGAAAGGCAGGGTGTTGGGACCGGAGGCTCGACTTGGAACGATTCTGCTTGCTCTTCTGCGTTGTTCACTCCTCTCTGTGGCACAGAGGCTGCTAGACTGCTATGCACTTTACACCTGTGAGCTTTGCGATGATTTGGTCCGCTATCTGGTGAACTGAGACTGGGGCTGTGGGCCTGCTCCGGGATTCGAGTCTGTGGATTCTATTTGGTCTGGACTGCTGTTGCTTGCTTTTATTGTTTGCATGATTTGTGTTATTTTTCATCTTTCTCTGCACATTAGGTGTTGGTCTATTTTTAATTAGGTTCTTTCTGTTGTTCTGCTTTGTGACTGCTTGTAGGTAGACTAATATCAAGGTTGTATGATTTATACATATTATGATAATAAATAAACTTTGAATCCAACATAGTCTGAGTTAATTTCTGCTACCCAATGCATCTAACAAATGTAATTGACACCCAACACACTCAGAGATACACAAACATGTCGCCAGCTCCTTTATACTCATCTCAAACCAACTCCCATTTCTCCACGATCTAAAACTCACAGATTCAAACAGCTCAGAAACAAGGCCTTTGGTCCAGTGAGTCTGTACCAGCCGCTGACAGGCCTCCAAGTATCTCCCAAGAAACTTATCTCTGATTCTTGCCCTCACCAGCATACTTGGGGCAAATTACAGTGGCCAATTGTACACACTATTTGGATTTGGGATGAAATTATAGAACCTGGAGGATCTTGCTCAATCTCATGCAGCTGCTTCACCAACTGCACATCTATACCAACCTAAGTATCATCGAATTACCCTGTTATTCATGTCTAACACAACCAGAGACCTGGTAATATCTGTCACTCTTGGATCTCCCTGTTGCTGATATCTAACTAATGTCCAAAACTCTCCTAGATCACTTTTACTGATATATAGCACACTCTCAAATCTCTATTACTCATATCTAAAACTCACCAACCACCCTGTTACTAATTCAAAGACACACAGCTTCCTGTCAATTGATACCATTACTGATACTGGATGCTCACAAATCCTTATTACTGATATCAAACACGCACAGCTCCCTGTTACTGACATCTCATGGAAGGGGGTGGGGGAAGATGTCAGAGTCCAAAATCAGAAATGGAAATTGGAATGGCTCTGATACCAGTAACAGGCAGCTGGGAATGTGTGAGTAATTATTAGCGGGGAGCTGGGAGAGAGTTTTACTTAAGTATCATTGAGTTTGGAGTGTGTTTGGTGTCAGTAAAAAGGAACTGTGAGTGTTTAATATCAGCAACAGGGATCTATGGGCGTTTGAAATCAGTAAAAGGGAGTTGTGAGTGTCTAATATCAGTAATAGGGAGTTGTGAGTGTGATATATCAGTAAAAGGGATCTAGGAAAGTTTTGGATATCCCCATCAACTAACAGAGAGGTCTTCCTTAAGACGGTGACTGGAAGCTTGAAATGTCTGGCATGCTGTGAGTTTTTGATATCAGTAGTACAGTTTGGAGTGTGTTGGATATAAGTAACAGAATTCAGAGTGTTCAAATCGGTAATGAGGAGTTCGGAGTGGGTTTGATATCAGTGACAAGCAGCTGGAAATGTGTTATTAGTTAGTTACAGGGATCTGTGAGAGTTATTAATATGAGTATGCAGTTTGGAGTGCGTTTCATAGCAGCAAAAAGGAGTGGTGAGAGTTTAATATCAGAAACAAGGAGCTGTGAGTCTTCAAAGCACCTAACAGTGAGTTGTGTGTTCGATATCAGTGAAAGGGATCTGTGAGTATTTGATATCAGTGACAGGGATCTGTGAATGTTCGATATCAGTGACAAGGATCTGTGAGTGTTTGATATCAGCGACAAGGATATGTGAGTGATCGATATCAGTAACAGGCATCTGTGAGTGTTTGATATTAGTGACGGATCTGTGAGTGATTGATACCAGTGACAGGGATCTGTGAGTTCTCAATATCAGTGAAAGGGGTCTCTGAGTGTTCGATACCAGTACAGGGGACTGTGAGTATTCGAAGTCAGCGACAGGGGTCTGAGAGTGTTCGATATCAGCGACAGGAATCCGTGTGTGTTTGATATCAGCGACAGGGATCAGAGAGTGTCGATATCACCGACAGGGATCTGTGAGCGTTCGATATCATCGACAGGGGATCTGTGAATTTCGATATCAGTGACAGGGGTCTGTGACTATTCGGAATCCATGACACTGGTCAGTGAGTGTTCGATACAAGTGACAGGGATCTATGAATGTTTGGTATTGGTGACAGGGATCTCTGAGTGTTTGATATCAGTTACAGGGATCTGTGAGTGCTCGATATCACCGAGAGGGCTATGTGAGTGTTCAATATGAGCGACAGGAATCTGTGAGTGTTCGACATCTGTGACAGGGATCAGTGAGTGTTCCATTTCAGTGAAAGGGACCTGTGAATGTTCAATATCAGTAACAAGCACCTGTGAGTGTTTGATATCAGTGACAGGGTTCTGTGAGTGATCGATATCAGTGACAGGTATCTGTGAGTGTCTATATCAATGACAGAGAACTGTGAGTGTTTGATATCAGGAATGGATCTGTGAGTGTTCAATTTCAGTGACAGGGATCTGTGATTGTTCGTTATCAGTGACAGGGATCTATCAATATCAGTGATAGGGATCTGAGAGTTCTCGATATCAGGAACAGATCTGCGAGTACTCGATATCATCGACAGGAATCAGTGAGTGTTCGATATCAGTGCCAGGGTTCTGTCAGTGTCCGATATCAGTGCCAGGGTTCTGTCAGTGTCCGATATCAGTGACAGGGATCTGTGGGTCTTCAATATTAGTGACATGGATCTGTGAGTTTTCAATATCAGTGACAGGGATCTGTGGGTCTTCAATATTAGTGACATGGATCTGTGAGTTTTCAATATCAGTGACAGGGATCTGTGAGTGTTAGATATCAGTGACAGGGATCTGTGAGTTTTCGATAGCCATGACAGGGTTCTGTGAGTGTTCTGACAATGACAGGGATCTTGAAGTGTTCTATATCAAAGTCAAGGATCCGTGAGTGCTCCATATCAGTGACAGGTATCTGTGAGTGTTCGCTATCTGTGACAGGGATCTGTGAGTGTTCGATATCAGTGACAGGGATCTGTGAGCGTCCGACATCTGTTTCAGGGGGCAGTGAGTGTCTATATCAGTGACAGGGATCTGTGAGTCTTCAATGTCAGTGATAGGGGTCTCTGAGTGTTCGATATCAGTACAGAGGGATGTGAGTGTTCGATGTGAGTGACAGGGGTCTGAGAGTGTTCAATATCAGTGACAGGAATCTGTGAGTGCTTGATATCAGCAACGGGTATCAATGAGTATTTGTTCAGTGACAGGTATCTACAAGTGTTTGATATTAATGACAGGGAGCTGTGAGTGTTCGATATCATTCACAGGGGGTTTGTGAGTGTTCGATATCAGTGACAAGGATCTGTGAGTGTTCGATATCAGTGACAGGCATCTGTGAGTGTCAATATCAGCGACAGGGATCTGTGAGTGTCCATATCACCGACAGGGATCTGTGAGTGTTCGATATCATTCACAGGGGGGTCTGTGAGTGTTCAATATCACCGAGATGGCTATGTAAGTGTTCGATATCAGCGAATGGGATCTGTGAGTGTTCGATATGATCGACAGGAATCAGTGAGTGTTCGATATCAGTGCCAGGGTTCTGTCAGTGTTCAATATCAGCAACAGGGATCTGTGGGTCTTCGATACCAGTGACAGTGATCTGTGAGAGTTCGATATCAGTGTGAAGGGTCTGTGGGAGTTTGATATCTGTGATAGAGATCTGTGAGTGTTCGATACCAGTGTCAGGGATCTGTGAGATTTAGATATCAGTCACATGTGTCTGTGAGCGTTCCATATCCGTGACAGTTGTTTATGAGTGTTCGATGTCAGTGACAGAGGTTTGAGAGTACTTGATATCTGCAAAAGGAATCTATTAGTGTTCGATGTCGGTGAGTGGGATATCTGACGTTTCAATTGCAGTGACAGGGATCTGTGATTGTTTGATATCAGTGACAGTGATCAATGAGTGATCAATATTAGTGACAGGGACCTGTGAGTGTTCGATATCAGCGACAGGGATTTGTGAGTTTTCAATTTCTGTTACAGGGATCTGTGAGTCTTTGATATCAGTTACGGATTTGTGAGTGTTCAATATCTGTGACATAGATCTATAGGTGTGCAATATCAGCGAAAGGGATCTGTGAGTATTTGATATCAGTGACAAAGATTTGTGAGTGTTTGATATCAGTGACAGGTATCTGTGAGTGTTGTATATCAGGAACGGAATTGTGAATGTTGGAAATCAGAGACATGGTCCTGTGAGTGTTCGATATTAGTGGCAGGGATCTGTGTGTGTTCGACATCAGTGACAAGGATCTGTGAACGTTGAATATCAATGACAGTGATCTGTGAGTGTTCGATATCAGTGACAGGGATCTGTGAGTGTTCGATATCAGTGTGAAGGGTCTGTGGGAGTTTGATATTTGTGATAGGGATCTGTGATTGTTCGATACCAGTGTCAGGGATCTATAAGTGTTCAATATCAGTGAAAGGGATCTGTGAGTATTTGATATCAGTGACAAAGATCTGTGAGTATTTGATATCAGTGACAGGTATCTGTGAGTGTTCAACATCAGGAATGGAATTGTGAATGTTGGAAATCAGAGACATGGTCCTGTGAGTGTTCGATATCAGTGACAGGGGTCTGTGAGTGTTTGATATCAGTGACAGGTGTATCTGAGTGTTCGATATCACCAAGACGGCTATGTAAGTGTTTGATATGCACGACAGGAATCTGAGAGCGTTTGATATCAGCAACAGGGATCTTTTAGTTTTTGATATCAGCGACAGTGATATGTGAGTTTTTGGTATCAACGCAGTGATTTGTGTATGTTCAATATCAGTGACAGAGATCTGTGAGTGTTCGATATCATTGACAGGGAACTGTTAGTGTACAATATCATTTGCAGGGGTATGTGAATGTCTATATCACCGACAGTGGTTTGTGAGTGTTCGATATCGGTGACATGGTTCTGTGAGCGTTCAATATCAGTGACAGAGATTTATGAGTGTTCGATATCAGGAACGGATCTGCGATTGTTCAATATGATCAACAGGAATCAGTGAGTGTTCGATATCAGTGCCAGGGTTCTGTCAGTGTTCAATATCAGTGACATGGATCTGTGAGTTTTCGATTGAAACAACAGGGATTTGTGAGTTTTTGATAGCAGTGACAGGGATCTGTGAGTGTTCAATGTCAGTGACATGATTCTGTGAGTGTTTGATATCAGTGACCGGGATCTGTGAGTGTTCGATATCAGTGACAGGGATCTGTGAATGTTGAATATCAGTGAAAGGATTCTGTGAGTGTTCGATATCAGTGACATGGATCTGTGAGTGTTTGACATCAGTGCGAAGGGTCTGTGGGAGTTCAATATCTGTAATAGGGATCTGTTATTGTTCGATATCAGTGTCAGGGATCTGTGAGATTTAGATATCAGTGACATGTGTCTGTGAGCGTTCGATATCAGTGACAGTTGTTTGTGAGTGTTCAATGTCAGCGACAGAGGTTTGAGAGTGCTCGATATCTGCGAAAGGAATCTGTTAGTGTTCAATATCCGTGAGTGGGATATGTGATATTTCAATTTCAGTGACAGGGATCTGTGATTGTTCGATATCAGTGACAGTGATCAGTGAGTGTTCGATATTAGTGACAGTGATCAGTGAGTGTTCGATATTAGTGACAGGGATCTGTGAGTGTTCAATATCAGTGACAGTGATCAGTGAGTGTTCGATAATAGTGACAGGGATCTGTGTGTGTTCGATTACAGCTACAGGGATTTGTGAGTGTTTGATATCAGCGACAGGGATTTGTGGGTTTTTGATTTCTGTTACAGGGATCTGTGAGTGTTTGACATCAGCTACGCATTTGTGAGTATTCAATATCTGTGACATAGATCTATAAGTGTTCAATATTAGCGAGAAGGATCTGTGAGTATTTGATATCAGTGATGAAGATCTGTGAGTGTTTGATATCAGTGACAGGTATCTGTGAGTGTTGGATATAAGGAACAGAATTGTCAATGTTGGATATCAGAGACATGGTCCCGTGAGTGTTCGATATCAGTGACAGTCTTATGTGTGTGCTTGATATCAGTGACAGTGATCTGTGAGTGTTTGATATCATTCACAGGGGGTCTGTGAGTGCTCGATATTAGTGAGAGGGATCTTTGAGTGTACGATATCAGTGTCAGGGATCTGTGAGATTTAGATATCAGTAACGTGTCTGTGAGCGTTCGATATCAGTGACAGCTGTTTGTGAGTGTTCGATGTCAGCGACAGAGGCATGAGAGTGCTCGATATCTGCGAAAGGATTCTGTTAGTTTTCGATATCCGTCAGTGGGATATGTGACGTTTCAATTTCAGTGACAGGTATCTGTGAGTGTTTGATATCAGTGACAGTGATCAGTGAGTGTTCGATATCAGGAACGAAATTGTGAATGTTGGATATCAGAGACATGGTCCTGTGAGTGTTCAATATCAGTGACAGAGATTTGTGAGTGTTTGACATCAGTGACAGGGTTCTGTGAGTGTTTGATATCAGTGACAGGTATCTGTGAGTGTTCGATATCAGTAACAGGGATCTGTGAGTGTTTGATATCAGTAACAGGGATCTGTGAGTGTTCGATATCAGTGACAAGGATCGGTGAGTGTATGACATCAGTGACAGGGGTATGTGAATGTCTATATCACTAACAGGGGATCTGTGAGTGTTCAATATCAGTGACAGAGATCTGTGAGTGTTCAATGTCAGTGAAAGGATTCTGTGAGTGTTCAATATCAGTGACATGGATCTGTGAGTGTTCGATATCAGTGTGAAGGGTTTGTGGGAGTTTGATATCTGTAATAGGGATCTGTTATTGTTCGATATCAGTGTCAGGGATCTGTGAGTTTTATATATCAGTGACATGTGTCTGTGAGCGTTCGTTATCAGTGACAGTTGTTTGTGAGTGTTCGATGTCAGCGACAGAGGTTTGAGAGTGCTCGATATCTGAGAAAGATATCCCTGAGTGGGATATGTGATATTTCAATTTCAGTGATGGGGATCTGTCATTGTTCGCTATCAGTGACAGTGATCGGTGAGTGTTCGATATTAGTGATAGGGATCTGTGTGTGTTTGATATCAGCCACCGGGATCTGTGAGTGTTTGATATCAGTGACAGGTGCTCGATATCAGGAACGGAATTCTGAATGTTGGATATCAGAGGCATGGTCCTGTGATTGTTCGATATTAGTGACAGCGATCTGTGAGTGTTCGATATCAGTGACAGGTATCTGTGAGTGTTCGATATCCGCAACGGATTTGTGAATGTTGGACATCAGCGACAGGGTTCTGTGAGTGTTCGATATAAATGATAGGGATCTGTGAGTGTTCGACATCAGTGACAGGGATCTGTGAGTGTTCGATATTAGTGACAGGTGCTGTGAGTGTTCGATATCAGTGACAGAAGTCTGTGAGTATCCATATCAGTGACAGGGATCTGTGAGTGTTTGATATCAGCTCCATGAGTTCTGTGAGGGTTCAATATCAGTGATAGAGATCTGTGAGTGTCTAATATCAGGAACGGATCTGCGAGTGTTTGATATCATAAACAGGAATGAATGAGTGTTCGATATCAGTGTCAGGGTTCTGTGAGTGTTCCATATCATTGACAAGGATCTGTGAGATTTCAATATCAGTGACAGAGACCTGTGAGAGTTTGATATTAGTGACAGGGATCTGTGAGTGTTCGATATCGGTGACAGCCATCTGTGGTTCTTTGATATTAGCTACAGGAATGTGTGAGTGTTTGAAATCAGTAACATGACTGTGAACAGTCAATATCAGCGACAGGGATCTGTGAGTGTTAGATATCAGTGAAAGGAATTCTTTGATGTTTGATATCTCTAACAGGGATCTCTGAGTGTTCAATATCAGTGACAAAAATCTGTGTGTGTTCGATATCAGTGACCGGGATCTGTTAGTGTTCGATATCGGTGACAGGGATCTGTGACTGTTTGATTCAGCTACAGGATTCTGTGAGAGTTCGAAATCAGTAATGGATCTGTGAATGTTCAACACCAGCAACAGGGATCTGTGAGTGTTCGATGTCAGTGACAGATCTGTCGGTGTTCGATAACTGTAACAGGGATCTGTGAATGTTTAATATCAGCAACAGGGATCTGTGAGTGCACGATATCAGCGGCAGGGATCTGTGAGTGTTTAATATCAATGATAGTGATCTATGAGTGTCCCATCAGAGACAGGAAACTGTGAGTATTCAAAATCATCTACTGGGACTTGAGAGTTTTTGATAACAGAGACAGGCATCTGTGAGTGTTCGATATCAGTGACAGGGATCTGTGAGGGTTCCATATAATTAACAGGGATCTGTGAGAGTGAGTGTTTGATATCGGTGACAGGGATCTGTGAGGGTTAGATATCAGTTGCAGGGAGCTGTGAGAGTTCTATATCTGCAACAGGAATCTGTGAGTGTTCGATATCGGTGACAGGGATCTGCGATTGTTTGATATCGGTTACAGGAATGTGTGATTGTCGAAATCAGTAACAGGTCTTTGAATGTTCAATATCAGCAACAGGGATCTGTGAGTTTTCGATATCAGTGACAGGGATCTGTGAGTGTACTATATCAGTGACAGGTATCAGTGAGTGTTCATTATCAGCGACAGGGATCTGTGAGTGTTCAATATCAGTGACAGGTATCAGTGAGTGTTTGATATCAGTGACAGTGATCTATGAGTGTACTATATCAGTGACAGGGATCTGTGAGTGTACTATATCAGTGACAGGGATCTGTGAGTGTACTATATCAGTGACAGGGATCTGTGAGTGTACTATATCAGTGACAGGGATCTGTGAGTGTACTATATCAGTGACAGGGATCTGTGAGTGTTCCATTAGAGACAGGAAACTGTGAGTATTCGGGTTTGATTCGAAGAAGGAGTCTGAGAGTCTGAGTGGGAGTGCCGAGAAAGACATTTTTGAAATTTTCGTTATTTTTTTTTCTCCAACGGTGTTCTGAGAGGCAGGACTGCGCAGGCGTGTGACGTCGGGCAGTGCAGCACGGCAGATTTAAAAGGGCAGACATCCTGCTTCGGGTTTGATTCGAAGAAGGAGTCTGAGTGTCTGAGTGGGGGTGCCGAGAAAGACATTTTTGAAATTTTCGTTATTTTTTTTTCTCCAACGGTGTTCTGAGAGGCGGGACTGCGCAGGCGTGTGACGTCGGGCTGTGCAGCGCGGCAGATTTAAAAGGAACACAGCCTCATAGAGCAGGCAGTGTAGTTTGCGGGCAGCAGAGTGAGCCGGGAGCAGAGTGAAGACTTAAGGGCTTCGGCTCAACGGGCTTAGGCAGAAACGGGCGAGGCGAGGAAGGTTTGGCATTCATTTTCTGTTGTAATTTGAGGGGAGGGGCAGTATGAGTGTGAGGGCAGTTTGCTGTTCTCGGTGTCGGATGTGGGAGGCCCTGGAGTCTCCAAGCCTCCCGGACGTCTACCTCTGCGCCAAGTGCATCGAGATGCAGCTCCTAAGGGACCACGTTATGGAACTGGAGCTGCAGCTCGATAACCTTTGTCTGGTCAGGGAGAGTGAGGAGTTGATAGAGAGGAGTTACAGGCAGGTGGTCACACCGGGGCCACGGGACGCAGATAAGTGGGTCACGGTTAGGAGGGGGAAGCGGAAGAGTCAGGTAATAGAGAGTACCCCGGTGGCTGTGCCCCATAACAATAGGTACTCCTGTTTGAGTACTGTTGGGGGGGACAGCTTACCCAGGGGAAGCGACAGTGGCCGTGTCTCCGGCACAGAGTCCGGCCCTGTAGCTCAGAAGGGTAGGGGAAGGAAGAGGAGGGCAGTTGTGATAGGGGACTCGATAGTAAGGGGGTCAGATAGGCGATTCTGTGGACGCAGTCCAGAGACCCGGATGGTAGTTTGCCTCCCTGGTGCCAGGGTCCGGGATATTTCTGATCGTGTCCGAGATATCCTGAAGTGGGAGGGTGAGGAGCCAGAGGTCGTGGTACATATAGGTACCAATGGCATAGGAAAAGGGATGAGGCCCTGAAAGGAGAATATAGGGAGCTAGGAAGGGAGTTGAGAAAAAGGACCGCAAAGGTAGTAATCTCGGGATTACTGCCTGTGACACGCGACAGTGAGAGTAGGAATGCGATGAGGTGGAGGATAAATGCGTGGCTGAGGGATTGGAGCAGGGGGCAGGGATTCAAGTTTTTGGATCATTGGGACCTCTTTTGGCGCAGGCGTGACCTGTACAAAAAGGACGGGTTACACTTGAATCCTAGGGGGACCAATATCCTGGCAGGGAGATTAGCGAGAGCTACTGAGGTGACTTTAAACTAGAATGGTTGGGGGGTGGGAATCAAATTAAAGAGGCTAGGCGTGAGGAGGTTAGTTCACAACAGGGGGATGGGAACCAGTGCAGAGAGACAGAGGGGTGTAAAGTGAGGGTAGAAACAAAAAGTACTATGGAGAAAAGTAAAAGTGGCAGGCCGACAAATCCAAGGCAAGCATTAAAAAGGGCCACTTTTCAACATAATTGTATAAGGGCTAAGAGAGGTTGTAAAAGAGCGCCTGAAGGCTTTGTGTGTCAATGCAAGGAGTAAACGTAATAAGGTGGATGAATTGAAAGTGCAGATTGTTATTAATGATTATGGTATAGTTGGGATCACAGAGAATTGGCTCCAGGGTGACCAGGGATGGGAGCTCAACGTTCAGGGATATTCAATATTCAGGAGGGATAGGCATGAAGGAAGGGGAGGTGGGGTGGCGTTGCTGGTTAAAGAAGAGATTAACGCAATAGAAAGGAAGGACATAAGCCGGGAAGATGTGGAATCGATATGGGTAGAGCTGCGTAACACTAAGGGGCAGAAGACGCTGGTGGGAGTTGGGTACAGGCCACCTAACAGTAGTAGTGAGGTCGGAGATGGTATTAAACAGGAAATTAGAAATGTGTGCAATAAAAGAACAGCAGTTATAATGGGTGACTTCAATCTACATGTAGATTGGGTGAACCAAATTGGTAAGGGTGCTGAGGAAGAGGATTTCTTGGAATGTATGCGGGATGGTTTTTTGAACCAACATGTCGAGGAACCAACCAGAGAGCAGGCTATTCTGGACTGGGTTTTGAGCAATGAGGAAGGGTTAATTAGCAATCTTGTCATGAGAGGCCCCTTGAGTAAGAGTGACCATAATATGGTGGAATTCTTCATTAAGATGGAGAGTGACATAGTTAATTCAGAAACAAAGGTTCTGAACTTAAAGAAGGGTAACTTTGAAGGTATGAGACGTGAATTAGCTAAGATAGACTGGCAAATGACACTTAAAGGATTGACGGTGGATATGCAATGGCAAGCATTTAAAGGTTGCTTGGATGAACTACAACAATTGTTCATCCCAGTTTGGCAAAAGAATAAATCAAGGAAGGTAGTGCACCCGTGGCTGACAAGAGAAATTAGGGATAGTATCAATTCCAAAGAAGAAGCATACAAATTAGCCAGAGAAAGTGGCTCACCTGAGGACTGGGAGAAATTCAGAGATCAGCAGAGGAGGACAAAGGGCTTAATTAGGAAGGGGAAAAAAGATTATGAGAGAAAACTGGCAGGGAACATAAAAACTGACTGTAAAACTACCTTGGTCCTGTCTTCACTAAGGAGGACATAAATAATCTTCCAGAAATAGTAGGGGACAGAGGGTCCAGTGAGATGGAGGAACTGAGCGAAATACATGTTAGTAGGGAAGTGGTGTTAGGTAAATTGAAGGGATTGAAGGCAGATAAATCCCCAGGACCAGATGGTCTGCATCCTAGAGTGCTTAAGGAAGTAGCCCAAGAAATAGTGGATGCATTAGTGATAATTTTTCAAAACTCGTTAGATTCTGGACTAGTTCCTGAGGATTGGAGGGTGGCTAATGTAACCCCACTTTTTAAAAAAGGAGGGAGAAAGAAACCGGGGAATTATAGACCGGTTAGCCTAACGTCGGTGGTGGGGAAACTGCTGGAGTCAGTTATCAAAGATGTGATAACAGCACATTTGGAAAGCGGTGAAATCATCGGACAAAGTCGGCATGTATTTGTGAAAGGAAAATCATGTCTGACGAATCTCATAGAATCTTTTGAGAATGTAACTAGTAGAGTGGATAGGGAAGAACCAGTGGATGTGGTATATTTGGATTTTCAAAAGGCTTTTGACAAGGTCCCACACAGGAGATTAGTGTGCAAACTTAAAGCACACGGTATTGGGGGTAGGGTATTGATGTGGATGGAGAATTTGTTAGCAGACAGGAAGCAAAGAGTGGGAATAAATGGGACCTTTTCAGAATGGCAGGCAGTGACTAGTGGGGTACCGCAAGGCTCAGTGCTGGGACCCCAGTTGTTTACAATACATTTTAATGACTTGGATGAGGGAATTAAATGCAGCATCTCCAAGTTTGCGGATGACACGAAGCTGGGTGGCAGCATTAGCTGTGAGGAGGATGCTAAGAGGATGCAGAGTGACTTGGATAGGTTGGGTGAGTGGGCAAATTCATGGCAGATGCAATTTAATGTGGATAAATGTGAAGTTATCCACTTTGGTGGCAAAAATAGGAAAACAGATTATTATCTGAATGGTGGCCGATTAGGAAAAGGGGAGGTGCAACGAGACCTGGGTGTTATTATACACCAGTCATTGAAAGTGGGCATGCAGGTACAGCAGGCAGTGAAAAAGGCGAATGGTATGCTAGCATTTATAGCGAGAGGATTCGAGTACAAGAGCAGGGATGTACTACTGCAGTTGTACAAGGCCTTGGTGAGACCACACCTGGAGTATTGTGTGCAGTTTTGGTCCCCTAATCTGAGGAAAGACATCCTTGCCATAGAGGGAGTACAAAGAAGGTTCACCAGATTGATTCCTGGGTTGGCAGGACTTTCATATGAAGAAAGACTGGATGAACTGGGCTTGTACTCGTTGGAATTTAGAAGATTGAGGGGGGATCTGATTGAAACATATAAAATCCTAAAGGGATTGGACAGGCTAGATGCAGGAAGATTGTTCCCGATGTTGGGGAAGTCCAGAACAAGGGGTCACAGTTTGAGGATAAAGGGGAAGCTTTTTAGGACCGAGATTAGGAAAAACTTCTTCACTCAGAGAGTGGTGAATCTGTGGAATTCTCTGCCACAGGAAACAGTTGAGGCCAGTTCATTGGCTATATTTAAGAGGGAGTTAGATATGGCCTTGTGGCTACGGGGATCGGGGGTATGGAGGGAAGGCTGGGGCGGTGTTCTGAGTTGGATGATCAGCCATGATCATAATAAATGGCGGGTCAGGCTCGAAGGGCCGAATGGCCTACTCCTGCACCTATTTTCTATGTTTCTAAAATCATCTACTGGGACTTGAGAGTTTTTGATAACAGTGACAGGCATCTGTGAGTGTTCGATATCAGTGACAGGGATCTGTGAGTGTTTGATATCAGGGAAAGGGTTCTGTGCGTGATCCATATCATTGACAGGGATCTGTGAGAGTTTGATATCTGTAAATGGGATCTGTGAGTGTTGAATATCACTGACAGGGATATGTTAGTTTTCAATATCATTGAAAGAGATCTGTGAGTGTTTGATATCAGTGACAGGGGTCTGTGAGTGTTTGATTACAGTGTCAGGGATCTGCCAGTGTTCCATATCATTGATGAAGATCTGTGAGAGTTTGATATCTGCAGCAGGGATCTGTTAGTGTACGATATCGTTGGCGGGAATCTGCAGTTCTTTGGTATTAGCTACAGCAATGTGTGAGTGCTCGAATTGAGTAACGTATCTGTGAATAGTTAATATCAGCGACAGAGATTTGTGTGTCTTCGATATCAGCGACAGGGATCTGTGGGTGTTAGATATCAGTGACTGGAATCTGTAAGTGTTTCATATGAGCGACAGGGATCTGTGAGTTTTCGATATCAGCGACAGGAATCTGTAAATGTTCAATATCAGTGACAGGGGTATGTGAGTGTTAGATATCAGCGACAGGTGACTGTGAGTGACCACATCAGCGACAGGGATCTGTGAGTGTTTGATATCAGTGACAGTGATCTATGAGTGTTCTAACAGAGACAGGAAATCATGAGTGCTCAAAATCAACTATGGGATTTGTGAGCTTTTGATATCAGTGACAGGGATCTGTTAGTGTACGATATCGGTGCCAGGAATCTGTGGTTCATTGATATTAGCTACAGGAATGTGTGAGTGTTCGAAATCGGTAACATATCTGTAAATAGTCAATATCAGCGACAGTGATCTGTGAGTGTTCGATATCAGCGACAGGGATCTGTGAGTGTTCTATATCAGTGATAGATCTGTGTGTGTTTGATAACAATGACAGGGATCTGTTAGTGATCCGTATCATTGACAGGGATCTGTGAGAGTTCAATATCAGCGACAGGGATCTGTGTGTGTTCGATATCAGTGACGGGGATCTCTTAGCATTTAATATTGGTGACAGGAATCTGTGGTTCTTTGAAACTAGCTACAGGAATGTGTAAGTATTCAAAATCAGCAACGGATCTGCGAATGTTCAAAATCAGTGACAGGGATCTGTGAGTGTTCTATATCAGTGACAGATCTTTGTGTGTTTGATAACAGTGACAGGGATCTGTGCATGATCCATATAATTGACAGGGATCTGTGAGACTGTGATGTCAGTAACAGGGATCTGTGTGAGTTTGATATCAGTGAAAA
The DNA here is from genome assembly GCF_030028105.1 of Mobula birostris. Taxonomy (NCBI): domain Eukaryota; kingdom Metazoa; phylum Chordata; class Chondrichthyes; order Myliobatiformes; family Myliobatidae; genus Mobula; species Mobula birostris. The sequence continues at coordinate 94,559,321 of NC_092378.1, forward strand.
GAATTCTTTGAGTGTTTGATATCTCTGACAGGGATCTCTGAATGTTCGATATTAGTGACAGGAATCTGTGAGTGTTCGATATCAGTGACTGAGATCTGTGATTGTTCAATAGCAATGACAGGGATTTGTTAGTGTTCGATATCGGTGACAGGGATCTGTGATTGTTTGGTATCTGCTACAGGAATGTGTCAGTGCTCGAAATCAGTAACGGATCCTTCAATGTTCAATATCAGCAACAGGGATCTGTGAGTTTTCAATATCAGTGAAAAGGATCTGTGAGTGTTCGATATCGGTGACAGTGATCTGTGAGTGTTCGATATCTGCGACAGGGATCTGTAAGTGTTCGATAGCAGCGACAGTGACTGGGACTTGAGAGTTTTTGATAACAGTGACAGGCATCTGTGAGTGTTCGATTACAGTGTCAGGGATCTGCCAGTGTTCCATATCATTGATAGAGATCTGTGAGAGTTTGATATCTGCAGTAGGGATCTGTTAGTGTTCGACATCGTTGACAGTAATCTGCAGTTCTTTGATGTTAGCTACAGCAATGTGTGAGTGCTCAAAATGTGTAACGTATCTGTGAATAGATAATATCAGTGACAGAGATTTGTGTATCTTCAATATCAGCGTTAGGGATCTGTGGGTGTTAGATATCAGTGACAGGAATCTGTAAATGTTTCAGATCAGCGACAGTGATCTGTGAGTTTTCGATATCAGAGTCAGGTCTCTGTTCGTGTTCCATATCATTGACAGGGATCTGCGATTTTTCAATATCTGTGACAGAGATCTGTGAGTGTTTGACATCGCTGACAGGGATCTGTGAGTGTTTGATATCAGTGACAGGGGTATGTGAGTGTTAGATATCAGTGACAGGGCTCTGTGAGTGTTAGATATCAGTGACAGGGCTCTGTGAGTGTTAGATATCAGTGACAGGTATCAGTGAGTGTTTGATATCAGTGACAGTGATCTATGAGTGTTCTAACAGAGACAGGAAACAGTGAGTGCTCAAAATCAACTACTGGGTTTTCTGAGTTTTTGATATCAGTGACAGGGATCTGTTAGTGTTCTACATCAGTGACAGGGATCTGTGAGCTTTCGATATCAGCGAAAGGGATCTGTGAGCGTTCAATATCTGCGACAGGGATCTGTGAGTGTTCGATATCAGTGACAGGGATCTGTGAGCTTTCGATATCAGTGACAGGGATCAGTGAGTGTTCGATATCAGTGAAAAGAATTCTTTGACTCTTTGATATCTCTGATAGGGATCTCTAAGTTTTTGATATTAGTGATATGGAATGTGTGAGTGTGAGAAATCTGTAACGGATCTGTGAGTGTTCATTATCAGCGACAGGGATCTGTGAGTGTGCGATATTAGCGGCAGGGATCAGTGAGTGTTTAATATCAGTGACAGTGATCTATGAGTGTTCTATCAGAGACAGGAAACTGTGAGTGTTCAAAATCAACTACGGGGATTTGTGAGTGTTTGATATCAGTGACAGGGATCTGTGAGTGTTCTTTATCAGTGACAGATCTGTGTGTGTTTGATATCAGGGAAAGTGTTCTGTGCGTGATCCATATCATTGACAGGGATCTGTGAGAGTTTGATATCTGTAAATGGGATCTGTGAGAGTTCAATATCACTGACAGGGATATGTGAGTTTTCAATATCATTGAAAGAGATCTGTGAGTGTCTGATATCAGTGACAGGGGTCTGTGAGTGTTTGATTACAGTGTCAGGGATCTGCCAGTGTTCCATATCATTGATAGAGATCTGTGAGAGTTTGATATCTGCAGCAGGGATCTGTTAGTGTTTGACATCGTTGACAGTAATCTGCAGTTATTTGATATTAGCTACAGCAATGTGTGAGTGCTCAAAATGTGTAACGTATCTGTGAATAGATAATATCAGCGACGGAGATTTGTGAGTTTTTGATATCAGCGACAGGAATCTGTAAATGTTTCAGATCAGCGACAGTGATCTGTGAGTTTTCGATATCAGAGTCAAGTATCTGTTCGTATTCCATATCATTGACAGGGATCTGCAATTTTTCAATATGTGTGACAGAGATCTGTGAGTGTTTGACATCACTGACAGGGATCTGTGAGTGTTCGATATCAGTGACAGGGGTATGTGAGTGTTAGATATCAGCGACAGATAACTGTGAGTGACTATATCAGCAACAGGGATCTGTGAGTGCTTGATATCAGTGACAGTGATCTATGAGTGTTCTAACAGAGACAGGAAACCATGAGTGCTCAAGATCAACTACTGGGATTTCTGAGTTTTTGATATCAGTGATGGGGATCTGTTAGTGTTCTACATCGGTGCCAGGAATCTGTGGTTCATTGATATTAGCTACAGGAATGTGTGAGTGTTCTAAATCGGTAACGTATCTGTAAATAGTCAATATCAGCGACAGTGATCTGTGAGTGTTTGATATCAGTGACAGATCTGTGTGTGTTTGATAATAGTGACAGGGATCTGTTAGTGATCCATATCATTGACAGGGATCTGTGAGAGTTTGATATCAGTAACAGGGATCTGTGAGTGTTCGATATCAGTGACAGGGATTGGTGAGTGTTCGATATCAGCGACAGGGATCTGTGAGTGTTATTATCAGTGACAGGTATCAGTGAGTGTTTGATATCAGTGACAGTGATTTATGAGGTTCTCTCAGAGACAGGAAGCTGTGAGTGTTCAAAATCAATGATTGGGATTTGTGAGTGTATGATATCAGTGACTGGGATCTGTGAGTGTTTGATATCAGTGACCGTGATTGGTGAGTTTTCAATATCTGTGACAGGAATCTGTAAGTGTTTCATATTAGCGACAGGGTTGTGTGCGGTTTCGATATCAGGGGCAAGGATCTATGGGTGCTCCATCAGAGACCGGAAACTGTGAGCGTTCGATATCAGTGACAGGCATCTGTGAGTGTTTGATATCTCTGACAGGGATCTGTGAGAGTTTGATATCTGTAAAATGGGATCTGAATATCACTGACAGGGATATGTTAGTTTTCAATATCATTGAAAGAGATCTGTGAGTGTTTGATATCAGTGACAGGGGTCTGTGAGTGTTTGATTACAGTGTCAGGGATCTGCCAGTGTTCCATATCATTGATGAAGATCTGTGAGAGTTTGATATCTGCAGCAGGGATCTGTTAGTGTACGATATCGTTGGCGGGAATCTGCAGTTCTTTGGTATTAGCTACAGCAATGTGTGAGTGCTCGAATTGAGTAACGTATCTGTGAATAGTTAATATCAGCGACAGAGATTTGTGTGTCTTCGATATCAGCGACAGGGATCTGTGGGTGTTAGATATCAGTGACTGGAATCTGTAAGTGTTTCATATGAGCGACAGGGATCTGTGAGTTTTCGATATCAGCGACAGGAATCTGTAAATGTTCAATATCAGTGACAGGGGTATGTGAGTGTTAGATATCAGCGACAGGTGACTGTGAGTGACCACATCAGCGACAGGGATCTGTGAGTGTTTGATATCAGTGACAGTGATCTATGAGTGTTCTAACAGAGACAGGAAATCATGAGTGCTCAAAATCAACTATGGGATTTGTGAGCTTTTGATATCAGTGACAGGGATCTGTTAGTGTACGATATCGGTGCCAGGAATCTGTGGTTCATTGATATTAGCTACAGGAATGTGTGAGTGTTCGAAATCGGTAACATATCTGTAAATAGTCAATATCAGCGACAGTGATCTGTGAGTGTTCGATATCAGCGACAGGGATCTGTGAGTGTTCTATATCAGTGATAGATCTGTGTGTGTTTGATAACAATGACAGGGATCTGTTAGTGATCCGTATCATTGACAGGGATCTGTGAGAGTTCAATATCAGTGACAGGGAGCTGTGAGCGTTCGATATCTGCGACAGGGATCTGTGAGTGTTCGATATCAGTGACAGGGAGCTGTGAGCTTTCGATATCAGTGAAAGGGATCTGTGAGCGTTCGCTATCTGCGACAGGGATCAGTGAGTGTTCGATATCAGTGAAAAGAATTCTTTGACTGCTTGATATCTCTGACAGGGATCTCTAAGTTTTTGATATTAGGGATATGGAATGTGTGAGTGTTCGAAATCTGTAACGGATCTGTGAGTGTTCATTATCAGCGACAGGGATCTGTGAGTGTACGATATTAGCGGCAGGGATCAGTGAGTGTTTAATATCAGTGACAGTGATCTATGAGTGTTCTATCAGAGACAGGAAATTGTGAGTGTTCAAAATCAACTACTGGGATTTGTGAGTGTTTGATATCAGTGACAGGGATCTGTTAGTGTTCTACATCGGTGCCAGGAATCTGTGGTTCATTGATATTAGCTACAGGAATGAGTGAGTGTTCAAAATCGGTAACGTATCTGTAAATAGTCAATATCAGCGACGGTGATCTGTGAGTGTTTGATATCAGTGACAGATCTGTGTGTGTTTGATAACAGTGACAGGGATCTGTTAGTGATCCGTATCATGGACAGGGATCTGTGAGAGTTTGATATCAGTAACAGGGATCTGTGAGTGTTATTATCAGTGACAGGTATCAGTGAGTGTTTGATATCAGTGACAGTGATTTATGAGGTTCTCTCAGAGACAGGAAGCTGTGAGTGTTCAAAATCAATGATTGGGATTTGTGAGTGTATGATATCAGTGACTGGGATCTGTGAGTGTTTGATATCAGTGACCGTGATTGGTGAGTTTTCAATATCTGTGACAGGAATCTGTAAGTGTTTCATATTAACGACAGGGTTGTGTGTGGTTTTGATATCAGGGGCAAGGATCTATGGGTGCTCCATCAGAGACCGGAAACTGTGAGCGTTCAATATCAGTGACAGGCATCTGTGAGTGTTTGATATCAGTGACAGGGCTCTGTGAGTGTTAGATATCAGTGACAGGTATCAGTGAGTGTTTGATATCAGTGACAGTGATCTATGAGTGTTCTATCATAGACAGGAAGCTGTGATTGTTCAAAATCAACTATTGGGATTTGTGAGTGTATGATATCAGTGACTGCGATCTGTAAGTGTTCGATATCAGTGACAGGGATCTGTGAGTGTTAGATATCAGTGACAGGGATCTTTAGTGTTTGGTATCGGGGACAGGAATCTGTCGTTCTTTGATATTAGCTATAGGAATGTGCGAGTGTTCGAAATGAGTGACAGATCTGTGAATGTTCAATATCAGCAACTGGGATCTGTAATTATTCGATATCTGCGACAGGGAGCTGTGAGTGTTCGATATTGGTGACAGGGATCTGAGTGTTCTATATCAATGACAGATCTGTGTGCGTTTGATAACAGTGACAGGGATCTGTGAGTGTTCGATATTGGTGACAGGCATCCGTGGTTCTTTGATATTATCTGCAGGAATGTGTGAATGTTCAAAATCAGTAACGTAACTGTGAACAGTCAATATCAGCGACAGGGATCTGTGAGTGTTAGATATCAGTTGCAGGGATCTGAGAGTGCTTGATATCAGTGAAAAGAATTCTTTGTGTGTTGGATTTCTCTGACAGGGATCTCTGAGCTTTTGATATTAGTGACAGGAATCCGTGAGTGTTCAAAATCAGTGACCAGGATCTGTGAATGTTCGATAACAGTAACAGTGATCTGTTAGTGTTCGATATCAGTGTCAGGGATCTGTGACTGTTTGATATCCGCTACAGTAATGTGTGAGTGTTCGCAATCAGCAACGGATCTGTGTATGTTCAATATCAGCAACAGGGATCTGTGTGTGTTTGATATCTGTAACAGGGATCTGTGAATGTTTGATATCTGTGACATGAATCTAGGAGTGTTCGAAATCGGTGCCAGGAACCTGTGAGAGTTCGATATCAGTGACAGCGAACTGTGAGTGCTTGATATCAGCGACAGTGGTCTGTCAGTGCCTTATAGCAGTGACAGGGATATGTGAGTGTTCAATATCAGTGACAGATCTACGTGTGTTTGACACAAGGGAAAGAGATCGGCGAGCGTTCCATATCATTGACCGGGATCTGTGAGAGTTTAATATCAGTAAATGGGATCTGTGAGTATTCGATATCAGTGACAGGTATCTGTGAGTGTTCGGTATCAGTGACAGTGGTAGGTGAGTGTTCGATATAAGCGAAGGTGTTTGTGTAAATTTTCGATATCATCGACAGGTATCAGTGAGTGTTTGATATCAGTGACTGTGATCTTTGAGTGTTCTATCAGAGACAGGAAAATGTGAGTGTTGAACATCACCTACTGGGATTTGTGAGTGTTTGATATCAGTGACAGGGATCTGTGAGTGTTCGATATCAGTGACACGGATCTGTGAGTGTTTGATATCAGTGACAGGGATCTGCGAGTGTTTGATCAGTGACAGGGATCTGTTAGTGTTCGATATCGGTGACAGGGATCTATGATTCTTTGACATTAGCTACAGGAATGTGTGAGTATTCAAAATCAGTAACGTATCTGCGAATAGTAAATGTCAGTGACAGGGATCTGTGAGTTTTCGATATCAGTGACAGGGATCTGTGAGTGTTAGGTATCAGTGACAGGAACCTGTAAGTGTTTCATGTCACCGACAGGGATCTTCGAGTTTTCGATATCGGGGCAGGGATCTGTGAGTGTTCTATATTAGTGACAGATCTGTGTATGCTTGATAACAGTGAAAGGGATCCATATCATTGACAGGGATCTGGAAGAGATTGATATCAGTAATAGGGATCTGTGAGTGTTCGATATCAGTGACAGGGATCTGTGAGTTTTCAATATCAGTGACAAGGATCTGAGAGTGATTGATTACAGTGACAGGAATCTGTGAGTGTTCCATATCATTGACAGGGATCTGTGAGTGTTCGATATCAGTGAAAGGGAACTGTGAGCGCCAGATATCAGTGACTAGTGTCTGTGATGTCTGATATCAGCGACAGGGATCTGTGAATTTTTGATATCAGCGACAGGTATTAGTGAGTGTTTGATATCAGTGACAGTGATATATAAGTGTTCTATCAGAGACAGGAAACTGTGAGTGTTCAAAATCAACTACTGGGATTTGTGAGTGTTTGATATCAGTGACAGATGTCTGTGAGTGATATCAGTGACAGGGATCTGTGAGTTTTTGATATCAGTGAAAGGGATCTGTCAGTGTTCAATATCAGTAACAGGGGTCTGTGAGTGTTCGTTATCAGTGACAGGGGTCTGTGAGTGTTCGTTATCAGTGACAGGGGTCTGTGAGTGTTCGTTATCAGTAACAGGGGTCTGCGAGTGTTAGATTTAAGGAACAGGAATCCGTAAGTGTTTCATATCGGCGACACAGATCTGTGAGAATTCAATATCGGGGCAGGGATCTGTTAGTGCACGTTATCATTGACAGGGATCTATGATTTTTCAATATCAGTGTCAGAGATCTATTAGTATTTGATATCAGTAACAGGAATCTGTGAGAGCTCCATATCATTGACAGGGATCTGTGAGAGTTCAATATCTGCACGGGGATCTGTGAGTGATCCATATCCTGGCCGTTAGCAGCAGATTGGGCTTTTGTTGTTTGGTCACGAAAGGCCCGGCTCCCTCTCTGATGAAGGTGATGGCCTTCCTCAAATCTGTGCCAGCCATCCTCTTCTTGGATCTCTCCCACTCTAGTGTGTCAGCAAGAGCCAGAAGCACCTTATCATGGCGCCACCTATACCATTCTTGAGTTAGAGCTGTTTCACACCTGGACACCCGGACAGTACCTCCTTGTCAGAGCTTTCAAACACTGAAAGATTCCAGTCACTGATATCGAACACTCACTGATCACTGTAGGTGATATCGAAAACTCAGAGATCCCTGTCACTGATAGCGAACACTCACAGATCCCTGTTGCCGATATTAAACACTCGTAGTTCCCATCATTGATATCGAACACTCACAGATCCTTGTTGCAGATATCGAACACTCACAGATCCCTGTCTCTGATACTGAATATTCACGAATACGTTACTCATTTTGAACACTTACACATTGCTGTAGCTAATATCAAGGAACGACAGATACCTGTCACCGATATCGAACACTCACAGATCGCTGTCACTGATATCAAACACTCACAGATCAGTCACTGATTTCAAAGACTCACAGGTTCCTGTATTGATATCGAACACTCAAAGATCCTTGTCAGAGCTTTCAAACACTGAAAGATTCCTGTCACTGATATCGAACACTCACTGATCCCTGCAACAAATAATGAACACTCACAAATCCCAGTAATTGACTTCAAACACTAAAAGATTCCTGTCACTGATAGGACACTCACAGATCACTGTAGGTGATATCGAAAACTCAGAGATCCCTGTCACTGATAGCGAACACTCACAGATCCCTGTCGCTGATATTAAACACTCGTAGTTCCCATCACTGATATAGAACACTCACAAGCCCCTGTCACTGATATCAAACACTCACAGATCCCTGTTGCAGATATCGAACACTCACAGATCTCTGTCACTGATATCGAACACTCACAGATCCCTGTCAATGATATGGAACACCCACAGGTTCTGGTCACTGACAGAACGCTAAACGTTCCTTGTCACTGATATCAAAAGCTCACAGATCCTTGTCACTGATATCAAACACTCACAGATCCCTGTCACTGATATTGAACTCTCACAGATCTCTGTCACTGATATTGAAAACTCAGGGATCCCGGTTAGTGATATCGAACTCTCACAGATCCCTGTCAATGATATGAAACACTCAGAGATCACTGTCAATGACATGGATCACTCACAGATCCCTGTCACTGATATCAAACACTCATAGATCCCTGTTAAAGATATGCAAAACTCACAGATACCTCTCACTGATTTCGAAGACTCACAGATTCCTGTACTGATATCGAACACTCAAAGATCCTTGTCAGAGATATTAAACAGTGAAAGATTCCTGTCACTGATATCGAACACTCACTGATCCCTGCAACTAATAATGAACACTCACAAATAGCAGTAATTAACTTTGAACGCTCGCAGATTCCTGTCACCGATAGAACATTCACAGATCACTGTAAGTGATATCGAAAAACTCATAGATCCCTGTCACTGATAGCGAACACTCACAGATGCTTGTTGCTTATATTGAACACTCACAGATCCCTGTTAAAGATATCGAACTCTCACAGATCCCTGTCAATGTTATGGATCACTCACAGATCCCTGTCACTGATATGAAACACTCATAGATCCCTGTCACTGATATCGAACTCTCACAGATCCGTCACTGATAGAACATTCACAGATCACTGTAAGTGATATCGAAAAACTCACAGATCCCTGTCACTGATGTGAAACACTCAGAGATCACTGTCAATGATATGGATCACTCACAGATCCCTGTCACTGATATGAAACACTCATAGATCCCTGTTACAGATATCGAACATTGACAGATCCCTCTCACTGATATCAAACACTCACAGAACCCTGTCACTGATATCGAACTCTCGCAGATTCGTCACTGATTTCGAAGACTCATAGATTCCTGTACTGATATCGAACACTCACAGATCCTTGTCAGAAATATTAAACGCTGAAAGATTCCTGTCACTGATATCGAACACTCGCTGATCCCTGCAACTAATAATGAACACTCACAAATCCCGGTAATTAACTTTGAACACTCACAGATTCCTGTCACTGATAGAGCTTTTACAGATCACTGTAAGTGATATTGAAAACTCACAAATTCTGGTAGTTGATATCGAACACTCACAGACCCCTCTCACTGATATCGAAATCTCACGTCCCTATTCACTGATGCAACACTCACAGATCCCCGTCAGTGAATTCGAATACTCACAGATCCCTGTCGCAGATATTGAGCTCTCACAGATCCTTGTCAATGATACGGATCACTCACAGATCCCTGTCACTGATATCAAACACTCATAGATCCCTGTTAGAGATATGCAAAACTCACAGATCCCTCTCACTGATATCAAACACTCACAGATCCCTGTCACTGAAATCGAACTCTCACAGATCTGTCACTGATTTCGAAGACTCACAGATTCCTGTACTGATATTGAACACTCAAAGATCCTTATCAGAGATAGTAAACACTGAAAGATTCCTGTCACTGATATCGAACACTCATTGATCCCTGCAACTAATAATGGGAACTCACAAATAGCGGTAATTAACTTTGAACGCTCACAGATTCCTGTCATTGATAGAACATTCACTGATCACTGTAAGTGATGTCGAAAACTCACAGATCCCTGTCACTGATAGCGAACACTCACAGATGCTCGCTGCTGATATGGAACACTCACTGATCCCTGTTACTGATATTGAAAACTCAGATATCCCTGTTAGTGATATCGAACTCTCACAGATCCCTGTCAATGATATGAAACACTCAGAGATCACTGTCAATGATATGGATCACTCACAGATCACTGTCACTGATATCAAACGCTCATAGATCCCTGTTACAAATATCAAACACACACAGATCTGTCACTGATACAGAATACTCACAGATCCCTGCCCCTGATATCGAACACTCACAGATCCCACTCTCTGATATAGAAGACTGACAGATCCCTCTCACTGATATTGAACACTCGCAGATTCCTTTCACTGATATCGAACACTCACAGATCCGTCACTGATTTCAAAGACTCACAGATTCCTGTACTGATATCGAACGCACAGAGATCCTTGTCAGAAATACCAAACACTCAAGATTCCTGACACTGATGTCGATCACTCACTGATCTCTGCAACTGATAATGATCTCTCACAAATCTCAGTAATTGGCTTCGAAGACTCACAGATCCCTGTCACTGATATCGAACACTCACAGACCTCTGTCACTGATATCAAACACTCACAGACCCCTGTCTCAGATATCGAACAATCACAGATTCCTCTCACTGATGTAGAACACTCTCAGATCCCTGTCACTAATATCGAACACTCACAGATCCCTGTCATTGATATCGTACACTCACAGACACCTGTTACTGATATCGAACACTCACAGACTGTTCTCACCAATATTGAACACTCACAGATCACTGTTACTGATATCAAACTCTCACACATCCCTGTCAATGATATGGATCACTCACAGATCCCTGTCACTGATATCAAACACTCATAGATCCCTGTTACAGATATCGAACACACACAGATCTGTCACTGATACAGAATACTCACAGACACCGGTCACTAATATCGAACACCAACAGACAATAGTCACTGATATCGAAAACTCACAGTTCCGTCTCACTGATATCGAACACTCACGGATCCATCACTGATTTCGAAGACTCACAGATTCCTGTCCTGATATCGAACACTCTCAGATCCCTGTCGCTGATATCGAACACTTAGAGATCTCTGTCACTGATATTGAACATTCACAGATCCCTGTCTCTGATATCGTACACTCACAGACACCTTTCGCTGATATCTAGCACTAACAGTTCCGTGTCTCTGGTATCGAACACTCAGATACCCCTGTCACAGATATTGAACACTCACAGATCACTGTCACTGATATCAAACACTCACAAGTCCTGGTAGTTGATATCGAACACTCACAGTCCCCATTCACTGATTCAACACTCACAGATCCCTATTACTGATATCAAATACTCACAGATCCCTGTCAATGATATGGAACACTCACTGATCCCTGTCACGGTAATCGAACACTCACATATCCCTGTCACTGATATCAAACACTCACAGATCTCTGTCAATGATATTGAAAACTCTCAGATCCCTGTTAATGATGGTGAACTCTCACAGATCCCTGTCAATGATATGGAACACTCACTGATTCCTGTCACTGATATCGAACAATCACAGACACCTGTCACTGATATCAAACTCTCAAACAACCGTCACTGATTTCGAAGACTCACAGGTTCCTGTACTGATATCGAGCACTCACAGATCCTTGTCAGGGATATCAAACACTGAAAGTTTCCTGTCACTGATATCGAACACTCACTGATTCCTGCAACTAATAATGAACACTCACAAATCCCGATGATTAACTTTGAACACTCGCAGATCCCTGTCACTGATAGCGAACACTCACAGGTGCTTGTTGCTGATATCGAACACTCACAGAACTCTGTCACTGATATCGAACTCTCACAGATCCCTGTCAATGATATGAAACACTCAGAGATCACTGTCAATGATATGGAACACTCACAGATCCCTGACACTGATATCAAACACTCACAGATCCCTGTCACAGATATCAAACACTCACAGATCTCTATCAATGATATTGAAAACTCACAGATCCCTGTAAATGATAACAAACTCTCACAGATCCCTGTCAATGATATGGATCACTCACAGATCCCTGACACTGGTATCGAACAATCAGAGACACCTGTCAATGATATCGAACACTCACAGATCCCTGTCACTGATATCAAACACTCATAGATCCCTGTTACAGATATCAAGCACTCACAGATCCCTGTCATTGATATTGAACAATCACAGATCCCTGTCACTAATCTCAAACACTCACAAATCCATCACTGATTTCAAAGACTCACAGATTCCTGTACTGATATCGAACACTCACAGATGCCTGTCACTGATAGCGAATGCTCACAGGCCCCTGTTACTGATATCGAACACTCACAGATCTCTGTCACTGATATGGATCACTCACAGATCCCTGTCACAGATATCAAACACTCATACATCCCTGTTACAGATATTGAACACACACAGATCTGTCACTGATACAGAATACTCATAGATCCCTGCCTCTGATATTGAACACTCACAGATTCCTATCACTGATATTGAACACTCACAGATCCATCACTGATTTCGAAGTCTCACCGATTCTTGTGCTGATATCGAACACTCACAGATCCCTGTCACGAATATTAAACACTCAGAGATCCGTCACTGATTTCGAAGACTCACAGATTCCTGTACTGATATCGAACACTCACAGATCCTAGTCAGAAATGTCACACGCTCAAAGATTCCTGACACTGATATCGAACACTCATTGATCCCTGCAACTGATAATGATCACTCGCAAATCTCGGTAATTGCCTTCGAAAGTAACAGTTTCCTGTCACTGATAGAACACTCACAGGTCACTGTTGCTGTTATCAAACACTTGTAGTTCCCATCACTGATATCGAACACTCACAGACCCCTCTCACTGATATCGAACACTCACAGATCTCTGTCACTGATATTGAGCACTCACAAATCCTAGTAATTGATTTCAAACACTCACAGACCTCTCTCACTGATGTAGAAAACTCATAGTCCCCATTCACTGGTAGAACACACAGAGATCACTGTCAGTGACATCGAATACTCACAGACCCCTGTCATGAATATCGAAAAGCAACAGACAATATTCACTGATACCGAAAACTCACAGATCCCACTCACTGAAATCGAACGCTCACAGATGCAGGTCACTGATATCAAATGCTCACAGATCCCTGTCACAGATAATGAACACTCACAGACCTCTGTCACTGATGTCAAATGCTCATACGTCCCTGTCAATGATATTGAACACTCAGAGATCCATGTCACTCCTATCGAACACTCACAGATCCTTGCTGCAGATAGCGAACTCTTACAGATCCCTGTAAATGATATCAAACACTCACCGCTCCCTGCCTCTGATATCGAAAACTCACAGATCCCTGTCGCTGATATTGACCATTCACAGATAAATTACCGCTTTCGAACACTCACACATTCCTGTAGATAATATCAAAGAACCACAGATTCCTCTCACCGGCATCAAACACTAACAGATCCAAGTCACTGATATCGAACACTCAGAGATCCCTGTTACTGATATCAAACACTCACAGATCCCTGTCACTGATATCAAACTGTTACATACCTCGAGATCTTGTTTTTTTTTGAGAATGATGTAATGGGCTTTTGGAGGTCACCTGATGTAATTGTTCCGCTGATGTGAGGTCATGTGATGACATGTGCACCACGGGTATAGAAGGGAGACCTCAGATGATGCAGTTAGTTTTTAGTTTTTAGTTTTCCAGCTGGAACGTTAGTCTGTCTCCGTTTCTGTTACGTATTTGTTTTTATGTCGCAGTTTCATTTTTAAAATGGAGTGTTACGTTCTGTTGCAAGGTAGAATAGTGCTGGACTGGCAATATTTGCTATATGTGTTGATGTACCTTTTCCCAGTAGTATGGGAGAGTGAAGGCTTTATCGAAGTACGGGACCCGAAGGATTAAGGAAAGTTGGTATCGTTCGGCAGTTTAACAAAGGATCAACCTTATTGAGTCTTCGTTGAAGAAGTAGCGACCTGCATCAAAGATAACTCTTGCCAAAAGAACAGGGAAGTTCATGCAAAGGTTTGCTCTCTCTAAAAGAAATTAAGGTCAGTTGTTTTAAACTGTTTATTTCCTGCATCGTGAATCCTTTGGACAGAACCAACAGGAAAGTCGTGTCTGTGAAGAAATCCTTCTCTAGAGAAGTCTCTCCCAATTGAACGTATAAATCCATTGGACTTTCGAATTTACCATTTTAAGAGCTATATCTGACTTTACCACTTTAAGAACTGTTTTCGCATTTAACGCTTTAAGAACCAGTGCCAAGTGATGATTTGTTGAACGGCTGCATAGCGGTCAACTTCCGGTTAAGGTTTTCGTTTTTTTTTTATTGTTTATCCATGTTGAATAAATGTTTGGTTGTTTTTATATAACCTGACTCGATTGATATTCATTGTTGCCGGTTACGTAACATAATTTGTGGGGGCTCATGGGATATGTTCCGATTTTGAGTTTACGTGCTGGTAATTGCCGTTCTGATTTGGAAAAGGAAAATACCCGATTTTTTTTAGTTTGATTGGTGTGTGAGTGGCATTCGGCAACAATGAATATTGACGAGTTTATGGACACACCTGACTCGGGATCTTTAGTGAATGCGAGAAAACCTGAGGTATTGGAGATTGCTAGGAGGTTGGATATTAAAGGAGTTACGAAGAATACCACAAAGGCTTTAATACTATGAAAAATCGCTGAACATTATATTACTTTGAAAATGTTTGATGATAAGGTGTTAGATAGATTTCCAATGAGTAATCTGGAAATGCAGTTACATCTTGAACAAATAAAGTTAAAGCAATTAGAAGCTGATTTGGAAAGAAGTTGGTTAGAAGCAGTAAATAAACAGAAGGAATTCAAGGCTAGAGAGGCCCATAAAATAAGGGAATTTAAAGAAAAAGAAGCTGAAAACCAGAGGAAATTTGGGCTAGAGATGGAGAAATTAAAGTCCGGGAATCAGTCTTCTGGTTCTACGAAACAGTATATTGCTAGTCGTGAGGTCATTTTGGCTCCTCCATTTAATGAAGCTGAAGTGGACAAATATTTCCAGCATTTCGAAATTGTTGCTCTGAGCTTAAAGTGGCCGAAAGAGCAATGGCCAGTGATGTTAGAAAGTGTAATTAAAGGCGAAGCACAACAAGTTTATACAGCTTTAAATGCTGAGCAAGCACTGGATTATGATATTGTTAAACAGCATATATTAAAGGCATATGAGTTGGTTCTGGAGGCATATAGAGAAAGATTCAGAATTTTGAACAATCGGTGGAAAAAAACTTATGTGGAATTTGCCTATGAGAAATCTGTGTGTTTTGAGAGATGGGTTTCCTCTAAAAATGTGAATGGGGAGTATAATAAATTAAAAGAGTTGATTTTGCAGGAGGAATTTAAAAGGAGCATTCCTGTTGAAGTGAGAACATACTTAAATGAAAGGGACACTGCTATGTTGCAGGAGACTGCTAAATTAGCTGATGAATATGCTTTAATTCATAAGAATAAATTTCCTCCAGGTAGAATCTTTAAAAGGAAAAATAGCACAGAGAGTCAAGGTAAACCAGAAACTAAACTTGAAGTTAGTGAGAAAAGTAAGGATGAAGGGAGACATGTGAAGGAAAGACATTTTGGTACTATTTGTAATTATTGTAAGAAACCTGGACATGTAGTAGCTAATTGTTTTCAATTGAAAAAGAAAGAGAAAGAAGCCGTCCCAGATGCTTGTGTGCAGCATATTGAAACACCTGTAAATTCACAGGTTTTAGGAAATACTAATGAAGATGTGTCAGAGTCTGACCAAGTTAAGAGGGGATATGAAAACTTTATAACAGAAGGATTTGTATCCTTGAAAGAAGGATCCAATTCAGTACCAATAAGAATACTTAGAGATACTGGAGCTTCTCAATCACTAATATTAGACAGTGTGCTAATGTTTAGTGATGAGTCTGACATTGTGAGGAAAATTATATAAGAGGAGTTGAGAGTGCCCTTATGCCAGTACTTTTACATAGAGTAAATTTAAAGACAGGATTAGTTACAGGGGTTGTTAAAGTAGGACTACAATCCAGTTTACCTGTGAATGATGTTTCTCTTTTGTTGGGGAATGACTTAGCAGGTCACAGACCCCGGTCACATATATCGAACACTCACAGATGTTACATACCTCAAGGAGATCTGTGACTTTTTTTGTGAGAATGATGTAATGGTCTTTTGGAGGTCACCTGATGTAATTTTCCTGCCGATGTGAGATCACGTGATGACATGTTCGCCACACGTATATAAGGGAAGACCTCATATGACGCAGTTAGCTTTTAGTTTTTAGTTTTCCAGCTGGAATATTAGTCTGTCTCCGTTTCTATTGTGTATTTGTTTTCATGACTCATTTTCATTTTTAAAACCGAGTGTTATGTTCTGTTGCAAGGCACAATAGTGCTGAATTGGCAATATTTGCTAGATGTGTTGATGTATCTTTTTCCAGTAGTATGGGAGAGTGAATGCTTTGTCGAAGTACGGGACCCGAAGGATTAAGGGAAGTTGGTATCGTTCAGCAGTTTAACAAAGGATTGACCTTATTGGGTCTTCGTTGAAGAAGTAGCGACCTGCATCAAAGATAACTCTTGCCAAAAGAACAGGGAAGTTCATGCAAAGGTTTGCTCTCTCTAAAAGAAATTAAGGTCAGTAGTTTTAAACTGTTTATTTCCTGCATCATAAATCCTTTGGACAGAACCAACAGGAAAGTCGTGTCTATGAAGAAATCCTTCTCCAGAGAAGTCTCTCCCAATTGAACGTACAAATCTGTTGGACTTTCGAATTTACCATTTTAAGAGCTATATCCGACTTTCCACTTTAAGAACTGTTTTCACATTTAACACTTTAAGAACCAGTGCTGAGTGATGATTTGTTGAACGGCTGCATAGCGGTTAATTTCTGGTTAAGGTTTTCGTTTTTTTTATTGTTTATCCGTGTCTAATAAATGCGTGGTTGTTTTTATATAACCTGACTCGATTGATATTCATTGTTGCCAGTTACGTAAAACAGATCGCTGTCACCGATATCGAGCACTCACAGATCCCTGTCACAGATATCGAATGCTCACAGATCCCTGTTGCTGATATCAAACGCTCACTGATCCCTGTCAAAGATATCGAACACTCAGAGATCCGTGTCACTGGTACAGAACACTCACAGATCCTTGTCGGTGATATCGAAATCCCACAGATCCCCGTCAATGATATGGAACACTCGCAGATCCCTGTCGCTGTAATCGATCATGCACAGATCACGGTTACTGATATCGAACACTCACAGATCTGTCACTTCTATAGAATACTCACAGTCTCCTGACACTGATAGAACACTCACAAATGCCTGTCACAGCTGTCGAACACTCACAGATACCTGTCACTGATACTGAACACTCACAGATCCACTATTGATTTTGAATACACAAAGATCCGTGTCACTGATATTGAACACTCAAAGATCCGTCACTGATTTCGAAGACTCACAGATTCCTGTACTGATATCAAACACTCACAGATCCTTGTCAGAGATATCAAACACTCAAAGATTCCTGTCACTAATATCAAATACTCACTGATCCCTGTCACTGATAACGAACACTCCCAAATCCCAGTAATTGACTTCGAACACTCACAGATTCCTATCACTGACAGAAAACTCATAGATCACCGTCAGTGACATTGACCACTCACAGATCCCTGTCACTGATATCGAACACTCACAGATCTGTCACTGATATCGAACACTCACAGATCTCTGTTGCTGATATCGAACACTCACAGGTCCCTGTTGCTTGTATTGAACACTCACAGACCCCTGTAGCTAATATCAAAGAACTACAGATTCATGCCACTGATATCGAACACTGTCAGTGATATCGAATACTCACAGATCCCTGTTGGTAATATCGAACACCAACAGACAATTGTCATGGATATCGAAAACCCACAGATCCTTATCACTGAAATCGAATACTCACAGTTCCCTGTCACTGATATCGAACGCTCACAGATCCCTGTCATTGGTATTAAACACTCAGAGATCCCTGTCACTGATATATAGCACTCATAGTTCCTGGTCACCGATATCGAACACTCACAGATCCCTATTGCAGATATCGATCTCTCACAGATCCCTGTCAATGATATGGAACACTCACAGTTCCCTGTCACTGTAATCGAACACTCACAGATCCCTATCACTGATAACAAACACTCACAGATCTCTGTCACTGATATTGAAAACTCACAGTTTCCTGTCTCTGATAGAACACTCATAGATCACTGTCACTGATATTAAACACTCACAGATACCTGTCACTAATATCGAACACTCACAGATCCTTGTTACAGATATCGAACACTCACAGATCTCTGACACTGATATTGAAAACTGACAGAGCCCTATTATGTAATTGATATAGTACACTCACAGACTACTCTCACTGATATCGAACACTCACAGATCTCTGTCACTGATATCAAACACTCACAGATCCCTCTTACTGATATTAAACTCTCACAGATCCCTGTCACAGTAATTGGACACTCACAGATCTCTGTCCCTGATATTGAAAACTCATAGATCCCTGTCACTGATTTCAAACTCTCACAAATCCCTGTCACTGTTATCAAACACACACAGATCTGTCGCTGATATCGAACACTCACAGATCCCTGTCACTGATATCGACTATTCACAGATACGTTACTGATATCGAACACTCACACATTCCTGTAGCTAATATCAAAGAACCATAGATTCATGTCACTGATATCGAGCACTCACAGTGCCCATTCACTGATAGAACACTCACAGATCCCATTCACTGATATCAAACACTCACAGATCCCTGTCGCTGATATCGAACACTCACAGATTTCTGTCACTAATATCAAACATTCAGAGATCCCTGTCAGAGATATCAAACACTCAAAGAATTTTTTTCACTGATATCAAACTCTCACATCTCCCTGCAACAGATCCCTGTCGCTGAAATCAAAAACTCACAGATCCCTGTTGCTGATGTTGAACATTCACAGATCTGTTACTGATTTTGAACTCTCACACACTCTTGTAGCTAAGATCAAAGAACCACAGATTCCTGTCACTGATATTGAATAGTAACAGAACCCTGTCACTGACATCAAACACTCACAAATCCCTGTAGTTGATTTTGAGCACTCACAATTTCCTGTCTCTGATAGAACACTCATAGATAACTGTCATTGATATCCTACACTCAGTGATACCTGTCGCTAATATCTAGCACTCACAGTTCCCTGCCATTGATATCGAACTCTCACAGATTCCTGTCACTGATATTGAATATTCACAGATACGTTATGGATTTTGAACACTCACACACTGCTGTAGCTAATATCAAAGAAACACAGATTCCTGTCACTGATATTGAATACTAACAGAACGCTGTCAATGATATCGAACACTCACAGATCCTTGTCACTGATATCGAACACTCACAGACCTCTGTCACTGATATCGAACACTCACAGTCCCTATTCACTGATGGAACACTGACAGATCAATGTCACTGATATCGAAGACTCACAGATCCCTGTTGCAGATATCGAAAACTCAAAGGTCCTTGTTAATGATATTGGACACTCACCGATCCTTGCCCCGATATCGAAAACTCACAGATCCCTGTCGCTGATATGAAACCCTTTCAGATTCCTGTCACTGATATCAAAAACTGATAGATCCCTGTTGCTGATATGAAACACTTACAGATTCCTATCACGGATATCTAACACTCACAGGTACCTGTCGTTGATATTGACTATTCACAGAGACGTTACTGCTTTCGATCACTCACACATTCCTGTAGCTGATATCAAAGAACCACAGATGCCCGTCACCGATATCGAACCCTAACAGATCTCTGTCACTGATATTGAACACTGACAGAGCTCTTTAATGTAATTGATATCAAACACTCACAGACTACTGTCATTGATATCAAACACTCACAGATCCTTGTCACTGATATCGAACACTGACAAATCCTGGTAATTGATATAGAATACTCACAGACCCCTGTAACTGATATCGAACACTCACAGATCCCTGTCACTGATATCGAACACTCACACATTCCTGTCGCTAATATGAAACACTTACAGAATCCTGTCACTGATATCTAACACTCACAGATCCCTATCGCTGGCATGGACTATTCACAGATACGTTACTGATTTCGAACACTCACACATTCCTGTAGCTATTTTCAATGAACCACAGATTCCTGTCACCGATGCTGAACGCTAACAGCTCCCTGTAACTGATAGCAAACACTCACAGATCGCTGTCACTGATATCAAACACTCCCAAATTCCCGTAGTTGATTTTGAACACTCACAGTTTCCTGTCTATGATAGAACCCTCATAGATCCCTGTCACTGATATCGAACACTCACAGATCCCTGTCGCTGATATGAAACCCTTTCAGATTCCTGTCACTGATATCAAAAACTGATAGATCCCTGTTGCTGATATGAAACACTTACAGATTCCTATCACGGATATCTAACACTCACAGGTACCTGTCGTTGATATTGACTATTCACAGAGACGTTACTGCTTTCGATCACTCACACATTCCTGTAGCTGATATCAAAGAACCACAGATGCCCGTCACCGATATCGAACCCTAACAGATCTCTGTCACTGATATTGAACACTGACAGAGCTCTTTAATGTAATTGATATCAAACACTCACAGACTACTGTCATTGATATCAAACACTCACAGATCCTTGTCACTGATATCGAACACTGACAAATCCTGGTAATTGATATAGAATACTCACAGACCCCTGTAACTGATATCGAACACTCACAGATCCCTGTCACTGATATCGAACACTCACACATTCCTGTCGCTGATATGAAACACTTACAGAATCCTGTCACTGATATCTAACACTCACAGATCCCTATCGCTGGCATGGACTATTCACAGATACGTTACTGATTTCGAACACTCACACATTCCTGTAGCTATTTTCAATGAACCACAGATTCCTGTCACCGATGCTGAACGCTAACAGCTCCCTGTAACTGATAGCAAACACTCACAGATCGCTGTCACTGATATCAAACACTCCCAAATTCCCGTAGTTGATTTTGAACACTCACAGTTTCCTGTCTATGATAGAACCCTCATAGATCCCTGTCACTGATATCGAACACTCACAGATCCCTGTCAAATATATGGAACACTTACAAACCCCTGTCACTGAGATCAAACACTCACAGATCTCTTTCACTGATATTGAAAACTCATAGAACCCTGTCATTGATATTGAACACTCACAGATCCCATTCACTGATATCAAACTCTCATAGATCCCTGTCTCTGATATCAAGCACTCACAGATCTGTCACTGATATTGAACACTCACAGATTCCTGCCACTAATATCGAACATTCAGAGATCCCTGTCAGAGATATCAAACACTCAAAGAATTCTTTTCACTGATATCGAACTCTCACAGCTCCCTGCAACAGATCCCTGTCGCTGATATCAAAAACTCACAGATCCCTGTCACTGATATTGAACATTCACAGATCTGTTACTGACTTCGAACACTCACACACTCCTGTAGCTAGTATCAAAGAACCACAGATTCCTGTCACTGATATCGAATACTAACAGAACCCTGTCACTGATATCGAACACTCACAAATCCCTGTAGTTGATTTTGAACACTCACAATTTCCTGTCTCTGATAGAACACTCATAGATCACTGTGATTGAAATCCTACACTCAGTGATACCTGTCGCTGATATCTAGCGCTCACAGTTACCTGCCATTGATATCGAACTCTCACAGATCCCTGTCACTGATATTGACTATTCACAGATACGTTACGGATTTTGAACACTCACACACTCCCGTAGCTAATATCAAAGAAACACAGATTCCTGTCACTGATATCGAATACTAACAGAACTCTGTCACTGATATCGAACACTCACAAATCCCTGTAGTTGATTGCGAACACTCACAATTTCCTGTCTCTGATAGAACACTCATAGATCACTGTCATTGATATCCTACACTCAGTGATACCTGTCGCTGATATCTAGCACTCATATTTCCCTGCCATTGATATCAAACTCTCACAGATCCCTGTCAGTGATATTGAATATTCACAGATACGTTACGGATTTTGAACTCTCACACATTCCTGTAGCTAATATCAAAGTACCACAGATTCCTGTCACTGATATCGAACACTCACAGATCCCTGTCTCAGATATCAAATACTCACAAATCCCAGTAGCTGATTTTGAACACTGATAATTTTCTGGCTCTGATGGAACAGTCATAGATCACCATCACTGATATCAAACATTCACTGATACCTGTCGCTGATATCAAACATTCGGAGATCCCTGTCGCTGATATTGTACACTCACAGACACCTGTCGCTGATACCTAGCACTCACAGTCCACTGTCACTGATACCGAACACTCACATACCACTGTCACTGATATCAAACACTCACAGATACCTGTCACAGATATCAAACTCTCACAGATCCCTGTCAATTAGATGAGGGTCGATGTGGGAATGAGGTTGCAGTTCCCGGATGTGGGGCACACAACCCTACGCCCGGATATTGTACTGTTGTCAACGGAAGACAAGAAAATAATTCTGGTTGAGTTGACCGTGCCGTGGGAGGAGGGATGGGAAGTAGCCCACGAGAGAAAGACCTTGAAGTACCAGCCCTTACTGCAGGAGTGTAAAGACAAGGGATGACAGGCATGGTTGTTCCCTGTGGAGATCGGATGCAGAGGTTTCCCAGCCAAATCAGCATGGTGGTTGTTGTCATATCTGGGCCTGGACAAAAGGAGCAAAAAACAAGCAGCTCTTAGGATGGGGGAAGAGGCA
Source organism: Mobula birostris (assembly GCF_030028105.1). Taxonomy (NCBI): domain Eukaryota; kingdom Metazoa; phylum Chordata; class Chondrichthyes; order Myliobatiformes; family Myliobatidae; genus Mobula; species Mobula birostris. Next base: position 94,582,599 of record NC_092378.1, read on the forward strand.
GAACGAGCCTCTTGTTGGATTTGGAGTAGGCGAGAGGAGGGGAGCTGGAAGCCAGGAGCGACGGGCAGTGATTTGACCACCACTGTCGGCCCACCGACTGGAGAGATTCATGGTTAAGAGTCGAAACACTTGGTGAAGGTTAGTAACCACCTATCTGCTCCTGGCTGAAGGCTACAGTTACCTTATAAGGTACCTGGAGAATGCACCCTAACAGGTGTATGTAACAAGTGTTTGGTATCAGTGACAGGTGTCTGTGATTGCTCGATATCAGTGACAGGGATCAGTGAGTGTTCCATATCATTGACAGGGATCTGTAAGAGTTCGATATTATTAGCAGGGATCTGTGAGTTTTCAATATCAGTGACAGGGATCAGTGAATTTTCCATATCATTGACTGGAATCTGTGAGAGTATGAAATCTGTAAACAAGGATCTGTGAGTATTGGATATCAGTGACAGGGATCTGTGAGTGTTGGATATCAGTGACAGGGATCTGTGAGTGTTGCATCAGTGAATGGGGACTGTGAGAGTTCGATATCAGTGAGAGGGGTCTGTGAGTGTTCGATATCAACCACCAGGAGTTGTGAGTGTTCGATATCAGTGACATGGATCTGTGAGTGTTCAATATCTATGACAAGGGTATGTGAGTGTTCGATACCAGAGACAGGGATCTGTGAATGCTAGATATCAGCGACAGGTGGCTGTGAGTGTACGATATAAACAACAGGTATCTGTTAGTGTTCGATATTGGTGAGAGGGGTCTGTGAGTGTTCAATATCGATAACAGGGAACTCTGAGTGTACGATACCATTGACAGGGATCTGTGAGAGTTCGTTACCAGTGACATGGATCTCTGAGTGTTCGATAACATTGACAGAGATATGTGAGCGTTCAATATCAGTGACAGGGATCTGTAAGTGTTCAATTTCAGTGAGAGGGATCTGTGAGTTTTTGACATCAGTGACGATTGTCGTTGGTGTTCGATTTTAATGACAGGGGTCTGTGAGTATTCGACATCAGTGACAGTGATCTCTGAGTGTTCGCTCATTGAATGGGGACTGTGAGCTTTCAATATCAGTGAGAGGGGTCTGTGAGTGTTCGATATCAATTACCAGGAATTGTGAGTGTTCAAAATCACTGACAGGGATCGGTGAGTGTTCGATATAAGTTACCAGGATTTTTGCGTGTTCGATATCAGTGACAGAGGTCTGTGAGTTTTCGATATCAGTGATGGGGAACTATCATTGTTTGATATCAGCGACAGGGATCTGTGAGTGTTCACTATCACTGACAGTGATTTATGAGTTTTCTTTCAGTGACAGGAATCTGTGAGTGTTCAAAGTCAGTTACCGGGATTTGTGTGTGTTCATTGTTAGCGACAGGGATGAGAGAGTGTTCTATATCAGTGACAGGAATCTTTCAGTGTTTCATATCTGTGACAAGGATCTGTGAGTGTTTGATATCAGGACAGGAATCTGTGAGTCTTCGAAATTAGTCACGGATCTGTGTGTGTTTGATATCAGTGACAGGGATCTGTGAGAGTTCGATATCAGTGAGAGGGATCTGTGAGTGTTCGATATCAATGACGTGAACTAGTGTGTTTTCAAAATCGGTAACGGATCTGTGAATGGTCAACATCAGCGACAGGGTTCTGTGAGTTTTTGATATCAGCGACAGGGATCTGTTGCATGGAGATGTGAGAGTTCGATATCAGTGAAAAGAATTCTTTGAGTGTCTCATGTCTCTGACAGGGATCTCTGAATGTTCGATATTAGTGACAGGAATCGGTGAGTGTTCGATATCAGCGATAGAGATCTGTGAGTGTTCGAAGTCAATTACCGGGATTTGTGAGTGATCATTATTGGTTGCAGGGATCAGTGAGTGTTCGATATCAATGTCAGGAACCTTTGATTGTTTGATATCTCTGACAAGGATCTGTAAGAGCTTGATATCAGTAACAGTGACCTGTGAGTGTTTGATATCAGTGACAGGGAAATGTGAGGGCTAGATATCAGAGACAGGGGTCTGTGAGTGTTTGGTATCAGTGATAGGGATCTGTGAGTGTTCGATATCAGAGAAAGGAATCTGTAATTGTTTCATATCAGCAACAAGAATCTGTGAGTTTTCGATATCAGCGACAGGAATCTGTAAGTGTTTTATATCAGTGACAGGGATCTGTGATTGTTTGATATCAGTGCCAGGGATCTGTGATTGTTTGATATCAGTGCCAGGGATCTGTGATTGTTCAATATCATTGACAGGGATATATGAGAGTTCAATATCTGCAACAGGGATCTGTGAGTGTTCGATACCAGTGACATTGATCTCTGAGTGTTCGATATCATTGAAAGGTATCTGTGAGCTTTCAATATAACTGACAGTGATCTGTGAGTGTTCGATTTCAGTGAGTGAGATCTGTGAGTTCTCGATATCAGTAACTATTATCTGTTGGTGTTCGATATAAGTGACAGGGATCTGTGAGTGTTCGATATCAATTACCAGGATTTGTGAGTGTTCGATATCAGTGACAAGTGTCTGTGAGTGTACGATATCAGCAACAGGGATCTGTGAGTGTTCGATATCTGCGACAGGTATCTGTGAGTGTTTGATATCAGTGACAGTGATCTATGAGTGTTCTATCAGAGACAGGAATATGTGAGTGTTCAAAATCAACTACTGGGATTTGTGAGTGTTCGATATCAGTGACAGGGATCTGTGAGTGTTCGACATCAGGGGCCCGGATCTGTGAGTGTTCAATATCATTGAAAGGGATCTGTGAATTTTCTATATCAGTGACAGAGATCTGTTAGTGTTTGATATCGGTGACAGGGATCTGTGGTTCTTTGATATTAGCTACAGCGATGTGTGAGTGCTCGAAATGAGTAACGTATCTGTGATTAGTCAATATCAGCGACAGGGATCTGTGAGTGTTCGATGTCAGTGACATGTATCAGTGAGTGTTTGATATCAGTGACAGTGATCTATGAGTGTTCTATCAGAGACATAAAACTGTGAGTGTTCAAAATCAACTACTAGGATTTGTGAGTGTTTGATATCAATGACAGGGATCTGTGGATGTTAGATATCAGTATCAAGAATCAGCAAGTGTTTCATATCAGCGACAGGGATCTGTGAGTTTTTGATATCAGTGATAGAAATCTGTGAGTCTTGGAAATCAGTGATGGATCTGTGAATGTTCTATATCAGTGACAGTGATCTGTTAGTGTTCGATATTGGTGACAGGGATTTGTGGTTCTTTGATATTAGTGACAGCAATATGTGAGAGTTCGAAATGAGTAACATATCTGTGAATAGTCAATATCTGCGACAGGGATCTGTGAGTGTTCGATATCTGTGATCGGTATCAGTGATTGTTTGATATCTGTAACAGTGATCTATGAGTGTTCTGTCAGAAACAGGAAACTGTGAGTGTTCAAAATCAACTACTAGGCTTTGTGAGTTTTTGATATCAGTGACAGGGATCTGTGAGTGTACGATATCGGTGACAGGAATCTGTGGTTCTTTCATATTAGCTACAGGAATGTGTGAGTGTTTGAAATCAGTAACATATTGGTGAATAGTCAATACCAGTGACAGGGATCTGTGAGTGTTGGATATCAGTGACAGGAATCTGCAAGTGTTTCATATCAGCGACAGGGATCTATGAGTTTTCGATTACAGTGACAGGGATCTGTGAGTGTTTGCTATCAGTGACAGGAGTTTGTAAGAGTCTCATATCAGCGACAGGGATCTGTGAGTTTTCGATTACAGTGACAGGGATCTGTGAGAGTTTGTTACCAGTGACATGGATCTCTGAGCGTTCGATATCATTGACAGAGATATGTGAGCGTTCGATATCAGTGACAGGGACCTATGAGTGTTCGATTTCAGTGAGAGGGATCTGTGAGTTTTTGAAATCAGTGAAGATTGTCTGTTGGTGTTCGATTTTAATGACGGGTCTGTGAGTATTCGATATCAGTGACGGTGATCTCTGAGTGTTCGCTCATTGAATGGGGACTGTGAGCTTTCAATATCAGTGAGAGGGGTCTGTGAGTGTTCGATATCAATTACCGGGAATTGTGAGTGTTCAATATCACTGACAGAGATCGGTGAGTGTTCGATATCAGTTACCAGGATTTTTGCATATTCGATATCAGTGACAGAGGTCTGTGAGTTTTCGGTATCAGTGATGGGGAACTATCATTTTTCGATATCAGTGACAGAGATCTGTGAATGTTCGATATCAGTGAGAGGGATCTGTGAGTGTTCGATATCAATGACAGGAATTAGTGTGTTTTCAAAATCGGTAACTGATCTGTGAATGGTCAATGTCAGCGACAGGGTTCTGTGAGTTTTTGATATCAGCGACAGGGATCTGTTGCAGGGAGATGTGAGAGTTCGATATCAGTGAAAAGAATTCTTTGAGTGTTTGATAATCTGACAGGGATCTCTGAATGTTCGATATTTGTGACAGGAATCTGTGAGTGTTCGATATCAGCGACAGGGATCTGTGAGTGTTCAATATCAGTGACAGATCTGTGAGTGTTCGATATCGGTGACAGGGAACTGTGAGAGTTTGATATCAGTGAAATGTATCAGTGAGTGATATGAGTGAAAGTGATCAGAGACATGAAACTGTGAGTGTTCAAAATCAACTACTGGGATTTGTGAGTGTTTGATATCAGTGACAGGGATCTGTGAGTGTTCGAAGTCAATTACTGGGATTTGTGAGTGTTCATTATCAGTTGCAGGGATCAGTGAGTGTTTGATATCAGTGTCCAGAATCTTCGAGTGTTTGATATCTCTGACAAGGATCTGTGAGTGTTCGATATCAGTACAGGATTCTGTGAGTCTTCGAAATCAGTGACGGATCTGTGAGAGTTCGATATCAGTGAGAGGGATCTGTGAGTGTTCGATATCGGTGACTGGGATCTGTGAGTATTCTATATCAGTGACAGATCCATGTGTGTTCGATATCAGTAACAGGGACCTGTGACTGTTTGATATCAGTGAAAGAGATATGTGAGTGATCCATATCATTGACAGGGATCTGTGAGAGTTTGGTATCAGTAACAGGGATCTGTGAGTGTTCGATATCAGTGACAGGGAACTGTGTATCCTAGAGATCAGCGACAGCAGTTTGTGAGTGTTTGATATCAGTAACAGGGATTTGTGAGTGTTCCATATCGTTGACAATGGTCAGTGAGAGTTTGAATCTGCAACAGAGTTCTTTGAGTGATTCATATCATTGGCAGAGGTCTGTAAGAGTTTGATGTCAGTAACTGGGATCTGTGAGTGTTCGATATCATTGCAGTGTTCTGTGAGTGTTCGATATCAGTGACAGGGAAATGTGAGTGCTAGATATCAGAGACAGGGGTCTGTGAGTGTACGATATCTGCGACAGCGATCTGTCAATATTCGATATCAGCGATAGGTATCAATGAGTGTTTGATATCAGTGACAGTGATCTATGAGTGTTCTATCAGAGACAAGAAAATGTGAGTGTTCAAAATCAACTACTGGGATTTGTGAGTGTTTGATATCAGTGACAAGAATCTGTGAGTGTTCAATATCTGTGACAGAGATCTGTTAGTGTTCGATATTGGTGACAGGATTCTGTGGTTCTTTGTTATTCGCTACAGGAATGTGTGAGAGCTCAAAATCAGTAACATATCTGTGAATAGTCTATGTCAGCGATAGGAATCTGTGAGTGTTCGATACCAGTGACATTGATCTCTGAGTGTTCGATATCATTGAAAGGGATCTGTGAGCTTTCGATCTAACTGACAGTGATCTGTGAGTGTTCGATTTCAGTGAGAGGGATCTGTGAGTTTTCGATATCAATGACAGGAAGCTGTAAGTGTCTCATTTCAGCAACAGGGATCTGTGAGTTTTTGATTACAGTGACAGGGATCTGTGAGAGTTCATTACCAGTGACATGGATCTCTGGGTGTTTGATAACATTGACAGAGATATGTGAGCATTCCATATCAGTGACAGGGATCTGTAAGCGTTCAATTTCAATGAGAGGGATCTGTGAGTCTTTGATATCAGTGATGACTGTCTGTTGGTGTTCGATTTTAATGACGGGGTCTGTGAGTATTCGATATCAGTGACAGTGATCTCTGAGTGTTCGCTCATTGAATGGGGACTGTGAGCTTTCGATATCAGTGACAGGGAAATGTGAGTGCTAGGTATCAGCAACAGGGATCTGTGAGTGTACGATATCTGCAACAGGGATCTGTGAGTGTACGATATCTGCAACAGGGATCTGTGAATGTCCGATATCAGCGATAGGTATCAGTGGGTGTTTGATATCAGTGACAGTGATCTACGAGTGTTCTATCAGAGACAATTTTATGTGAGTGTTCAAAATCAACTACTGGGATTTGTGAGTGTTTGATATCAGTGACAAGGATCTGTTAGTGTTCGATATCGGTGACAGGATTCTGTGGTTCTTTGTTATTAGCTACAGGAATGTGTGAGAGTTCAAAATCAGTAACGTATCTGTGAATAGTCTATGACAGAGATAGGGATCTGTGAGTGTTCGATATCAGAGGCAAGGATCTGTGAGTGTTAGATATCAGAGAAAAGAATCTGTAATTGTTTCATATCAGTGACAGGAATCTGTGACTTTTCGATATCAGCGACAGGAATCTGCAAGTGTTTTATTTCAGCGACAGGGATCTGTGAGTATTCGATACCAGTGACATTGATCTCCGAGTGTTCGATGTCATTGAAAGGGATCTGTGAGCTTTCGATATAACTGATAGCGATCTGTGAGTGTTTGATTTCAGTGAGTTTTCAATATCAGTGACGATTGTCTGTAGGTGTTCGATTTTAATGATAGGGGTCTATGAGTATTCGATATCAGTGACAGTGATCTCTGAGTGTTCGCTCATTGAATGGGGACTGTGAGCTTTCGATATCAGTGAGAGGGATCGGTGAGTGTTCGATATCAGTTACCAGGAGTTTTGCGTGTTCGATATCACTGACAGAGGTCTGTGAGTTTTCGATATCAGTGATGGGGAACTATCATTGTTTGATATCAGGGACAGGGATCTGTGTGTGTTTGCTATCACTGACAGTGATTTATGAGTTTTCTATCAGTGACAGGAATCTATGAGTGTTTGAAGTCAGTTACCGGGATTTGTGTGTGTTCATTATCAGCGACAGGGATCAGTGAGTGTTTGATATTAGTGACAGGAATCTTTCAGTGTTTCATATCTCCGACAAGGATCTGTGAGTTTTCAATATCAGTACAGGAATCTGCGAGTCTTCGAAATTAGTGACGTATCTGTGAGTGTTTGATATCAGTGACAGGGATTTGTGAGATTTTGATATCAGTGAGAGGGATCTGTGAATGTTCGATATCAGTGACAGGAATCAGTGTGTTTTCAAAATCGGTAATGGATCTGTGAATGGTCAATATCAGCGACAGGGTTCTGTGAATGTTCGATATCAGAGACAGGGATCTGTGAGTGTTAGATATCAGTGACTGGAATCTGTGAGTGTTACATATTAGCGACAGGGATCTGTGAGATTTCAATATCAGCGACATAGATCTCTGAGTGTTCGACATCAGGGGCAGGGATCTGTGAGTGTTCGATATCAGTAACCCGGTTCTGTTTGTGTTCAATTACAGTGACAGGGATCTGTGAGTGTCCCATATCAATGACAGGGATCTGTGAGTGTTCGATACCAATGACAGGTATCTCTGAGTGTTCGATATCATTGACAAGGACATGTGAGTTTTCAATATCAGTGACAGAGATCTGTGAGTGTTTGATATCAGTGACAGGGATCTGTGAGAGTTCGATATCTGTAACAAGGATCTGTGAGTGTTTGGTATCAGCGACATGGATCTGTGTGTGTTTGATATCGGTGACAGGGGTCTGTGAGTGATTGATATCATTGACAGGGATCTGTGAGTGTTCGATATCAGCGACAGGGATCTGTGTTTGTTTGATATCAGTGACAAGGATCTATGAATGTTCGATATCAGTGACAGGTATCAGTGAGTGTTTGATATCAGTGATAGTGTTTTCTATCAGAGACAGGAAACTGTGAGTGTTCAAAATCAACTACTGGGATTTTTGAGTGTTTTATATCAGTGACAGCGATCCATTAGTGTTCAACATCGGGGACAGGAATCTGTGGTTCTTTGATATTAGTTACAGGAACGTGTGAATGTTCAAAATCAGTAAAGGATTTGTGAATGTTCAATATCATCGACAGGGATCTGTGAGTGCTCAATATCAGGGACGGGATATGTGTGTGTTTGATATCAGTGACAGGGATCTGTGATTTTTCCATATCATTGAGAAGGATCAGTGAGAGTTCGAATCTGCAACATCGTTCTTTGAGTGATCTATGTTATTGACAGAGATCTGTGAGAGTTTGATATCAGTAACAGGGACCTGTGAGTGTTCGATATCAGTTACAGTGTTCTGTGAGTGTTCGATATCAGTGACAGGGAAATGTGAGGGCTAGATATCAGAGACAGGGGTCTGTGAGTGTTTGGTATCAGTGATAGAGATCTGTGAGTGTTCGATTACAGTGACAGTGATCTATGAGTGTTCTATCAGAGACAAAAAATGTGAGTGTTCAAAATCAACTACTGGGATTTGTGAGTGTTTGATATCAGTGACAAAGATCTGTGAGTGTTCGATATCTGTGACAAAGATCTGTTAGCGTTCGATATCGGTGACAGGATTCTGTGGTTCTTTGTTATTAGCTACAGGAATGTGTGAGAGTTCAAAATCAGTAACGTATCTGTGAATAGTCCATGTCAGCGATAGGGATCTGTGAGTGTTCGATATCAGAGGCAGGGATCTGTGAGTGTTAGATAACAGAGAAAGGAATCTGTAATTGCTTCATATCAGTGACAGGGATCTGTGAATGTTCGATATCAGCGCCAGGTATCATGAGTGTTTGACATCAGTGACAGTGATCTATGAGTGTTCTATCAGAGAGAGGAAACTGTGAGCATTCAAAATCAACTACTAGGATTTGTGAGTGTTTGATATCAGTGACAGGGATCTGTTAGTGTTCGATATCAGTAACAGGAAACTGTGGTTCTTTGATATTAGCAACACGAATGTGTGAATGTTCGAAAGCTGTAACGTATCTGTGAATAGTTAATATCAGCGACAGGGATCTGTGAACGTTAGATATCAGTGACAGGAATCTGTAAGTGTTTCACAGCAGCGACAGGGATCTGTGAGTTTTCGATATCAGGGGCAGAGATCGATGAGTGTTCGATATCATTGACAGAGATCTGTGAGAGTTTGTTACCAGTGACATGGATCTCTGAGCGTTCGATATCATTGACAGGGATCTATGAGTGTTCGATTTCAGTTAAAGGGATCAGTGAGTTTTCGATATCAGTGACTATTTTCTGTTGGTGTTCAATATTAGTGACAGGGGTCTAGAGGATTCGATATCAGTGACAGTGATCTCTGAGTGTTCGCTCATTGAATGGGGACTGTGAGCTTTCGATATCAGTGAGAGTGGTCTGTGACTGTTCGATATCAATTACCAGGGATTGTAAGTGTTCAATATCAGTGACAGGGATCTGTGAGTGTTCGATATCAGTGACAAGAGTCTGTGAGTGTTCGATATCAATTACAGGATTTTTGAATGTTCGATATCAGTGACAGAAAACTTTCAGTGTTTGATATCTCTGACAAGGATCTGTGAGTGTTTGATATCAGTGACAGGGATATTTGTGTTTTTAAAATCAGTAACGGATCTGTGAATGGTCAATATCAGTGACAGGGATCTGTGAGTGTTCGATATCAGAGACAGAGTTCTCTGAGTGTTAGATATCAGTGACTGGATTCTGTGAGTGTTTCATATCAGCTACAGGAACTTGTGAGATTTCGATATCAGCAACATAGGTCTCTGAGTGTTCGACATCAGCGGCGTGCTTCTGTGAGTCTTCAATATCAGTAACCGGAATCAGTTTGTGGTCGATTACAGTGACAGGGATCTGTGAGTGTTCCATATTATTGATAGGGATCTGTGAGAGTTTGATATCTGCGACAGGGAGCTATGCACGTTCGATACCAGTGACAAGGATCTCTGAGTGTTTGATATCATTGACAAGGACATGTGAGTTTTCAATATGAGTGACAGAGATCTGTGAGTGTTTGATATCAGTGACAGGAATCTGTGAGTGTTCGATATCTGTGACAGGGTTTGTGAGTGTTTGATATCAGCGACAGGGATCTGTGAGTGATCGATATCAGTGACAGGGATCTGTGAGTTTTGGATATCACTGACAGTGATCTGTGCCTGTTCTATCAGTGACAGTAATCTGTGAGTGTTCAAAGTCAATTACCGGGATTTGTGAGTGTTCATTATTAGTTGCAAGGATCAGTGAGTTTTCGATATCAGTGTCAGGAATCTTTGAGTGTTTCATATCTCTTAACTAGGATCTGTGAGTGTTCGATTTCAGTACAGGAATCTGTGAGTCTTCGAAATCAGTGACGGATCTGTGAGTGTTTGATATTCGTGACAGGGATCTGTGAGTGTTCCATATCAGTGACAGATCTGTGTGTGTTCGATATCTATAACAGGGATATATGAGTGTTTGATATCATTGACAGGGATCTGTGAGCATTTGATATCAGCGACAAGGGTCTGTGTGTGTTCCATAGCATTGACAGGGATCTGTGAGTGTTCCATCAGTGAATGGGGACTGTGAGAGTTCGATATCAGTGAGAGGGTTCTGTGAGTGTTCGATATCAAATACCAGGATTTTTGAGTGCTCGACATCGGTAACAGGGATCTGTGAATGTTCGATATCAGCGACGGGGGTCTGTGAGTGTTTAATATCAGTGTCAGTAATCTATGAGTGTTCTATCAGAGATGGGAAACTGAGTTTCCAATATGAGTGACAGAGTCTGTGAATTTTTGATATTAGTGACAGGTATCTGTGAGTGTTGCATATCTTTGACAGGGATCTGTGAGAGTTCGATGTCTACAACAGGGATTGTTGAGTGTTCGATACCAGTGACATGGATCTCTGAGTGTTTGATATAATTTGACAGGGATCTGTGAGCGTTTGATATCAGTGACAGGAATCTGTGAGTGTTCCATTTCAGTGAGAGGGAAATGTGATTTTTCGACATCAGTGACTATTGGCTGTTGGTGTTCGATATTAGTGACAGGCGTCTGTGAGTACTCGATATCACTGACAGTGATCTGTGAGTGTTCTATCAGTGAAGGGGAATGTGAGTTTTCAATAACAGTAAGAGGGGTCTGTAAGTGTTCGATATCAATTACCAGGATTTGTGAGTTTTCGATATCAGTGAGAGGGGTCTGTGAGTGTTCAATATCAGTGATGAGAACTATGAGTGTTTGATATAACCAACAGGGATCTGTGACTGTTCAATATCAGCGACAGGTATCTGTTAGTGTTCCATATCAGTGTCAGGAATCTTTGAGCGTTTGATATCTCTGACAAGGAACTGTGAGTGTTCGATATCAGTACAGGAATCTGTGGGTCTTGGAAAACAGTGATGGATCTGTGAGTGTTCGATATCGGTGACAGGTATCTGTGGTTCTTTGATATTAGCTACAGCAATGTGTGAGTGTTCGAAATGAGTAACGTATCTGTGAATAGTCAGTATCGGAGACAGGGATCTGTGAGTGTTCGATATCAGCGACAGGGATCTGTGTGTGTTACATATCAGTGACAGGAATCTGCAAGTGCTTCATATCAGTGACAGGGATCTGTCAGTTTTTGATATCAGTGACAGGAATGTGCAAGTGTTCCATATCATTGACAGGGATCTGTGAGAGTTCGTTACCAGTGACATGGATCTCTGAGTGTTCGATAACATTGACAGGGATATGTGAGCGTTCAATATCAGTGACAGTGATCTCTGAGTGCTCTATCAGTGAATGGGGACTGTGAGCTTTCGATATCAGTGAGAGGGGTCTGTGAGTGTTTGATATCAATTACCAGGAATTGTGAGTTATCGATATCAGTGACAGGGATCTGTGAATATTCGATATCAGTGACAGGAGTCATTGAGTGTTGTATATGAATTATCAGGTTTTTTGAATGTTCAATATCAGTGACAGATGTCTGTGAGTTATTGATATCAGTGACAGGGATCTGTGAGTGTTCGAAGTCAATTACTGGGATTTGTGAGTGTTCATTATCAGTGACAGGGAGCAGTGAGTGTTCGATGTCAGTAACAGGAAACTTTCAGTGTTTTATATCTCTGACAAGGATCTGTGAGTGTTCGATATCAGTACAGGAATCTGTGAGTCTCCGAAATCAGTGACGGACCTGTGGGTGTTTGATATCAGTGACAGGGATCTGTAAGAGTTCGATATAGGTGAGAGGGATCTGTGAGTTTTTGATATCAGTGACTATTGTCTGTTGGTGTTCGATATCAGTGACAGGAGTCTGTGAGTGTTCGATATCAAATATCAGGATTTTTGAATGTTCGATATCAGTGACGGAGGTCTGTGAGTGATTGATATCAGTGACAGGGATCTGTGAGTGTTCAAAGTCAATTACTGGGATTTGTGAGTGTTCATTATCTGTAGCAGGGATCAGTGAGTGTTCGATATCAGTACAGGAATCTATGAGTCTTTGAAATCAGTGATGGATCTGTGAGTGTTTGATATCAGTGACAGGGATCTGTGAGAGTTCGATGTCTATGGCAGTGATCTATGAGTCTTCTATCAGAGACAGGAAACTGTGAGTGTTCAAAATCAATTACTGGGATTTGTGAGTCTTCGGTATCAGTGACATAGATCTATGAGTGCTCGATATCAGCGACAGGAGTCTGTGAGTGTTTGATATCAGTGCCAGGTGTCTGTGGGTGTGCTAGATCAGCAACAGGGATCTGTGAATGTTCGATATCAGTGAAAGGTATCAGTGAGTGCTTGATATCAGTGACAGTGATCTATGAGTGTTCAATATCAGTGACAGTGATCTCTGAGTGCTCTATCAGTGAATGGGGACTGTGAGCTTTCGATATCAGTGAGAGGGGTCTGTGAGTGTTTGATATCAATTACCAGGAATTGTGAGTTATCGATATCAGTGACAGGGATCTGTGAATATTCGATATCAGTGACAGGAGTCATTGAGTGTTGTATATGAATTATCAGGTTTTTTGAATGTTCAATATCAGTGACGGATGTCTGTGAGTTATTGATATCAGTGACAGGGATCTGTGAGTGTTCGAAGTCAATTACTGGGATTTGTGAGTGTTCATTATCAGTGACAGGGAGCAGTGAGTGTTCGATGTCAGTAACAGGAAACTTTCAGTGTTTTATATCTCTGACAAGGATCTGTGAGTGTTCGATATCAGTACAGGAATCTGTGAGTCTCCGAAATCAGTGACGGACCTGTGGGTGTTTGATATCAGTGACAGGGATCTGTAAGAGTTCGATATAGGTGAGAGGGATCTGTGAGTTTTTGATATCAGTGACTATTGTCTGTTGGTGTTCGATATCAGTGACAGGAGTCTGTGAGTGTTCGATATCAAATATCAGGATTTTTGAATGTTCGATATCAGTGACGGAGGTCTGTGAGTGATTGATATCAGTGACAGGGATCTGTGAGTGTTCAAAGTCAATTACTGGGATTTGTGAGTGTTCATTATCTGTAGCAGGGATCAGTGAGTGTTCGATATCAGTACAGGAATCTATGAGTCTTTGAAATCAGTGATGGATCTGTGAGTGTTTGATATCAGTGACAGGGATCTGTGAGAGTTCGATATCTATGGCAGTGATCTATGAGTCTTCTATCAGAGACAGGAAACTGTGAGTGTTCAAAATCAATTACTGGGATTTGTGAGTCTTCGGTATCAGTGACATAGATCTATGAGTGCTCGATATCAGCGACAGGAGTCTGTGAGTGTTTGATATCAGTGCCAGGTGTCTGTGGGTGTGCTAGATCAGCAACAGGGATCTGTGAATGTTCGATATCAGTGAAAGGTATCAGTGAGTGCTTGATATCAGTGACAGTGATCTATGAGTGTTCAATATCAGTGACAATGATCTGTTAGTGTATGATATCAGTGAGAAGAATCTGAGGTTCTTTAATATTAACTACAGGAATGTGTGAGTGGTCGAAATCAGTAAAGTATCTGTGAACAGTCAATATCAGCGACAGAGATCTGTGAGCGTTCGACATCAGCGACAGGGATCTGTGGGTGTTTGATATCAGTGACGGCTATCAGTGAGTGTTTGATATCAGTGACAGTGATCTATGAGTGTTCTATCAGCGACAGGAAACTGTGAGTGTTCAAAATCAACTACTGGGATTTGTGAGTCTTTGAAGTCAGTAACAGGAATCTGTGAGTGTTTGTTATCAGCGACAGGGATCTGTGAATGTTTGATATCAGCGACAGGTATCAGTGAGTGTTTGATATCAGTGACAGGTATCAGTGAGTGTTTGATATCAGTGACAGTGATTTATGAGTGTTCTGTCAGGGACAGGAAACTGAGTGTTCAAAATCAGCTACTAGGATTTGTGTGTGTTTGATATCAGTGACAGGAATCTGTGAGTCTTCAATATCTGTGACAGGGATCTGTTAGTGTACGATATTTGTGGCAGGAATCTGTGGTTCTTTCATATTAGCAGCAGGAATATGTGAGTGTTTGAAATCAGTAACATATCTGTGAATAGTCTATATTAGCGATGGAGATCTGTGGGTGTTAGATATCAGTGACAGGAATCTGCAAGTGTTTCATATCAGCGACAGGGATCTGAGTTTTTGATATCAGCGACAGGAATCTGTAAGTGTTTCATATCAGCGACATGGATCTGTGAGTTTTCGATTACAGTGACAGGGATCTGTGAGTGTTCCATATCATTGACAGGGATCTGTGAAAGTTCGTTGCCAGTGACATGGATCTCTGAGTGTTCGATGTCATTGACAGGGATCTGTGTGTGTTCGATGTCAGTGAGAAGGATCTGTGAGTGATCAATTTCAGTGAGAAGGATCCGTGAGTTTTCAATATCAGTGACTATTTTTTGTTGGTGTTCGATATTAGCAATGGGTCTGTGAGTGTTCGATATCAGTGACAGGAGTCTGTAAGTGTTCGATATCAATTACCAGGATTTTCGAATGTTTGATAACAGTGACAGGAAACTTTCAGTGTTTGATATCTCTGACAAGGATCTGTGAGTGTTCGATATCAGTATAGGAATCTGTGAGTCTTCAAAATCAGTGACGGATCTGTGAGTGTTTGATATCAGTGACAGGGATCTGTGTGTTTTCGAAATCAGTAACGGATCTGTGAATAGTCAATATCAGCGAACGGGATCTGTGAGTGTTTCATATCACTGTCAGGGATCTGTGAGATTTCAATATCAGCGACATAGATCTCTGAGTGTTTGACATCAGTGGCATGTATCTGTGAGTCGTTGATATCAGTAACCGGGATCAGTTTTTGTTCGATTACAGTGACAGGGATCTGTGAGTGTTCCATATCATTGACAGGTATCTGTGAATGTTCAATATTTGTGACAGGTTTCAGTGAGTGTTTGATCTCAGTAACAGTGATCTATGAGTGTTCTATCAGAGACAGGAAACCGTGAGTGTTCAAAATCAACAACTAGGATTTGTCAAAGTTGCTGGTGAACGCAGCAGGCCAGGCAGCATCTCTAGGAAGAGGTACAGTTGACGTCTACTAGGATTTGTGAGTGTTCGATATCAGCGACAGGGATCTGTGAGTGTTACATATCAATGACAGGAATCTGCAAGTGCTTCATATCAGCTATAGGGATCTGTGAGTTTTTGATATCAGTGACAGGAATATGTAAGTGTTTCATATCAGTGACAGGGATCTGTGTTTTCGATATTAGTGACTGGAATCTGTAGGTGTTTCAAATCAGCGACAGGGATCTGTGAGTTTTCAATTACAGTGACAGGAATGTGTAAGTGTTCCATATCATTGACAGAGATCTGTGAGAGTTCGTTACCAGTGACATGGATCTCTGAGTGTTCGATATCATTGACAGGGATATGTGCGCGTTCAATATCAGTGACAGGGATCTGTGAGTGTTCGATCTCAGTGAGAAGGATCTGTGAGTTTTTGATATCAGTGACTATTGTCTGTTGGTGTTCAATATCAGTGACATGGATCTGTGAGTGTTCGATATCAATTACCAGGATTTTTGAACGTTTAATATCAGTGACAGGAAGCTTACAGTGTTTGATATCTCTGACAAGGATCTGTGAGTGTTTGATATCAGTAAAGGAATCTGTGAATCTTCAAAATCAGTGGTGGATCTGTGAGTGTTCGGTATCAGTGACAGGGATCTGTGTGTTTTCGAAATCAGTAATGGATCTGTGAATGGGCAATAAAAGTGACAGGGATATGTGAGTGTTTCATATCCGTGAAAGGGATCTGTGAGATTTCAATGTCAGCGACATAGATCTGTCAGTTTTCGATTACAGTGACGGGGATCTGTAAATGTTCAATATCATTGACAAGGATATGTGAGCGTTCGATATCAGTGACAGTGATCTCTGAGTGCTCTATCAGTGAATGGGGACTGAGAGGTTTTGATATCAGTGAGAGTGGTCTGTGAGTGTTCGATATCAATTATCAGGAATTGTGAGTGTTCAATATCAGTGACAGGGATCTGTGAGTGTTTGATATCAGCGACGGAGGTCTGTGAGTTATTGATATCAGTGACAGGGATCTGTGAGAGTTCGAAGTCAATTACCGGGATTTGTGAGTGTTCATTATCAGTGATAGGGATCAGTGAGTGTTCGATATCAGTGACAGGAAACTTTCAGTGTTTGATATCTCTGACACGGATCAGTGAGTGTTCGATATCAGTACAGGAACCTGTGAGTCTTTGAAATCAGTGACTGATCTGTGAGTGTTTGATATCAGTGACAGCGATCTGTGAGTGTTCGATATCGGTGACAGGTATCTGTGGTTCCTTGATATTAGCTACAGCAATGTGTAAGTGTTCAAAATGAGTAACGTATTTGTGAATATTCAGTATCAGAGACAGGGATCTGTGAGTGTTCGATATCAGCAACAGGTATCTGTGAATGTTCGATATTTGTGACAGGTTTCCGTGAGTGTTTGATATCAGTAACAGTGACCTATGAGGGTTCTATCAGAGACAGGAAACTGTGAGTGTTCAAAATCAACTACTAGGCTTTGTGAGTGTTTGATATCAGTGACAGCGATCTGTGAGTGTTCGATATCAGTGACAGGGATCTGTGAGTGTTACATACCAGTGACAGGAATCTGCACGTGCTTCCTATCAGCAACAGGAATCTGTCAGTTTTCGATTACAGTGACAGGGATCTGTAAGTGTTCCATACCATTGACAGGGATCTGTGAGAGTTCGTTACCAGTGACATGGATCTCTGAGTGTTCGATATCATTGACAGGGATATGTGAACGTTCGATATCAGTGACAGGGATCTATGAGTGTTCTATCAGTGAATGGGGACTGAGAGTTTTTGATATCAGTGAGAGGGGTCTATGAGTGTTTGTTATCAATTACCAAGAATTGTGAGTGTTCAATATCAGTGACAGGGATCTGTGAATGTTAGATATCAGTGACAGGGATCTGTGAGTGTTAGATATCTCTGACAGGGATCTCTGAGTGTTCGATATCAGTGAAAGGAATCTGAGTTTTCGATATTTATGCGACAGGGATCTGTGAGTGTTCTATCAGAGACAGGAAACTGTGAGTTTCCAATATCAGTGACCGAGTCTGTGAGTTTTAGGTATCAGTGACAGGGGTATGTGAGTGTTCGATATCAGTGACAGGGATCTGTGAGTGTTCTATATCAGTGACAGGGAACTGTGAGTGCTAGATATCAGCCACAGGGGTCTGTGAGTGCACGATATCAGCGACAGGGATCTGTGAGTGTTTGATATCGGTGTACGGGATCTGTGAGTGTTCTATATCATTGACAGATCAGTGTGTGCTTCATAACAGTGAAAGGGATCTGTGACTGATCCCTATAATTAACAGGGGTATGTGAGTGTTCGATATCAGTGACAGGGAACTGTGAGTGCTAGATATCAGCGACAGGTGTCTGTGAGTGTAGGATATCAGCGACAGGGATCTGTGAATGTTCGATATCGGTGACAGGTATCTGTGAATGTTTGATGTCAGTGACAGTGATCTATGAGTGTTCTATCAGAGACAGGAAACTGTGAGTGTTCAAAATCAACTACGGGGATTTGTGAGTGTTTGATATCAGTGACAGCGATCTGTGAGTGTTCGATATCTGTGTCAGATCAGTTTGTGCTTGATAACAGTGAAAGGGATCTGTGAGTGATCCCTATCGTTGACAGGGACCTGTGAGTGTTCAATATCAGCGACAGGTATCAGTGAGTGTTTGATAACAGTGACAGTGATCTATGAGTGTTCCATCAGAGACAGGAAACTGTGAGTGTTCAAAATCAACTACTGGGATCAGTGTGTATTCGGTATCAGTGACACGAGTCTATGAGTGTTGCATATCAATTATCAAGATTTTTGAATGTTCGATATCAGTGACGGAGGTCTGTGAGTGATTGATTTCAGTGACAGTGATTTGTGAGTGTTTGATGTCAGTGAAATGGGTCTGTGAGTGTTTGATATTAGTGACAGGGATCTGTGAGTGTTCGATATCAGTGAGAGAGATCTGTGCATGTTTGATACCTCTGACAGGGATCTCTGTGTGTTTGATATCCGTGACAGGAAACTGTGAGTGTTCGTTGTCAGTGAAATGGGTCTGTGAGTGTTTGATATCAATTACCAGGACTTGTGAGTGTTCGATATCAGTGACAAGGATCTGTGAGTGTTCTGTATCAGTGACACGGATCTGTGAGTATTTGATATCTCTGACAGGAATCTCTGTGTGTTTGATATCCGTGACAAGAATCTGTGGGTGTTCGATATCAATTATAGTACCGGGATCTGTGATTTTTCAATATCAGTGACAGGGTTCTGTGAGTTTTCTATATCAGTTACAAGGATCTTTGAGTGTTTGAACTCTCTGACAGGGATCTCTGAGTGTTCGATGTTAGTGACAGAAATCTGTGAGTTTTCAAAATCATTGACTGTTTGACATCAGTGACAAGAGTCTGTGAGTGTTCGATATCTGCGACAGTGATCTTTGTGTGATCGATATCCGTGACAGGGAACTATGAGTGTTCAATATCAGCGACAGGGATCAGTGACCCTTCGATATCAGTGACAGGGATCTCTGAGTGTTCGATATCAGTGAAAGGAATCTGTGAGTTTTCGATATATATGCAACAGGGATCTGTGAGAGTTCGATATCAGAGGCAGGGATCTGTGAGTGATCGACATCAGTGACAGTGAACTATGAGAGTTCTATCCGTGACTGGAATCTGTGAGTGTTTGATATCAATGGCTGGGATTTGTGCGTGTTCGATATCAGTGACACGTATCTGTTTTGTGTTCGATATCGGTGACAGGGATCTGTGATTGTTTGATATCAGCTACAAGAATGGGTGAATGATCGAAATCACTAACAGATCTGTGTATGGTCAAAATCTGCGACAGGGAACTGTGGGTGTTCGATATCTGCGACAGTGATCAGTGAGTCTTCGATATCAGTGACAGTGATTTGTGAGTGTTTGATATCTCTGACAGGTAACTATGAGTGTTCGATATCAGCGACAGGGATTTGTAAATATTCGATATCAGCTACAGGGATCTGTGACTTTTTGAAATCAGTTGCAGGTCTATGAGTGTTTGATATCAGTGACAAGGATCTGTGAGTTTTCAATATCAGTGACAGTGATCTGTGAGTGTTATGATAGTGTAAATGGTCTGTAAGTGTTCGATAACCATGAGAGGGGTCTGTGAGTGTTCAATATCAGCGACAGGGATCTGTGAGTGGTCAATATCAGTGACGAGGATCTTTGAGTGCTTGAACTCCCTTACAGGGATCTCTGAGTGTTCGATGTTAGTGACAGAAATCTGTGAGTTTTCAAAATCAGTGACTGTTTGACATCAGTGACAGGAGTCTGTGAGTGTTCGATATCTGCGACAGTGATCTTTGTGTGATCGATATCCGTGACAGGGAACTATGAGTGTTCAATATCAGCGACAGGGATCAGTGACCCTTCGATATCAGTGACAGGGATCTCTGAGTGTTAGATATCTCTGACAGGGATCTCTGAGTGTTCGATATCAGTGAAAGGAATCTGTGAGTTTTCGATATTTCTGTGACAGAGGTCTGTGAGTCTTCGATATCAGTGACAGTGATCTGTGAGTGTTTGATATCTCTGACTGGTAACTATGAGTGTTCAATATCAGTGACAGGGATCTGTGAATATTTGATATCAGCAACAGGGATCTGTGAGTTTTTGAAATCAGTTGCAGATCTATGAGTGTTCGATATCAGTGACAGGGATCTGTGAGTGTTCGATATCCATGAGAGGGATCTGTGAGTGTTCGATATCCATGAGAGGGGTCTGTGAGTGTTTGATATCAGTGACAGGGATCTGTGAGTGTTCGATATCAGTGACAGGGATCTGTGAGCGTTCGATATCAGTGACAGGGATCTATGAGTGTTCGATATCAGTGACAGGGATCTGTGAGTGTTCGATATCAGTGACAGGGATCTGTGAGTGTTCAATATTAATTACAGTACTGGGATCTGTGAGTGGTCAATATCAGTGACAAGGATCTTTGAGTGTTTGATGTCTCTGACAGGGATCTCTGATGTTAGTGACAGAAATTTGTGAGTTTTCAAAATCAGCGACTGTTTGACATCAGTGACAGGAGTCTGTGTGTGTTCGATATCTGCGACAGTGATCTTTGTGTCACTATCAGTGACAGGAATCTGAGAGTTTTCAAAATCAGTGATGGATCTGTGAGTGTTCGATATCAGTGACAGGGATCTGTGAGTGTTCAATATTAATTACAGTACTGGGATCTGTGAGTGGTCAATATCAGTGACAAGGATCTTTGAGTGTTTGATGTCTCTGACAGGGATCTCTGATGTTAGTGACAGAAATTTGTGAGTTTTCAAAATCAGCGACTGTTTGACATCAGTGACAGGAGTCTGTGTGTGTTCGATATCTGCGACAGTGATCTTTGTGTCACTATCAGTGACAGGAATCTGAGAGTTTTCAAAATCAGTGATGGATCTGTGAGTGTTTGATATCAGTGAATGGGATCTGTGAGGGTTCTATGAGTGACAGTGATTTGTGAGTGTTCTATCAGTGGTAGGGGTCTGTGAGTGTTCGATATCAGTAACAGGGATCTGTAAGTGTTCGATAATACTGACAGGAAACTCTGAGTGTTCAATATCTATGACAGGGATCTGTGAATTTTCTACTGCTCTTGGCGCTGAGTGCAAGCGACGATGCTTGATCGCGAACCCATCGTACCATTTGTCGAAACGTCTAATGATTTCTCCTTTTCACTGTAGTGTTCTCGTGCAGTGTGTTGAAACTCTGACTAAACACCAAGTTAAACCGGAGCCAATGAAGACAGAGTTGTAGTAAGGTTAACCATTTACTGCTCACTCTCCCACCATTAACATCGTATGGTGAAAACTGTTGATGAAAAAGTACAAACATATACAGCGTCTGTTTCGTTCTGGAGACCACGCCTGCTCTCTTCTTTTAGCGAGTGTCTCCAGCTGCCCCGAGTAGGGAACGAAGGGCGGGTCCCGTCCAACCGCCTTCGGGCCCGAGCCCACCCTGCGTTTGAAATTGAAAAGCTGGCATACGCGCCACCCGAACCACTTCTTCCTTAACAGAAACCGTATTAATATTTTTACTTCAAATACTTTCAAAGGAATTTACGGCGTTGCTTCTATAATGTTTCTTTGTGGGTAGACACAGAGCTCTTCGCGATCATGCTGCACCCAGGGCACCCGCCTTTACACCTTCCTGAACTGGAGGTTACACATATGATGCAGCGAAACCGGAGGCGACGTCATCACATGCCGCGATATGCTATAGACAACGAATTTACCTTCGTTATACTGTAACATAATTATCAACCTTCAACTTGAACTAGAAAATAGTTACAACAAATCATTTAAAGCATAGACCCGACAAAGTCAAATAAATGCCTTAAGGGCAACATACTGTGAGTGTTCGATATCAGTGACCGGCACCTGTGGGCATTCATAGAAACATAGAAACATAGAAAATAGGTACAGGAGTAGGCCATTCGGCCCTTCGAGCCTGCACCGCCATTCAGTATGACAATGGCTGATCATCCAACTCAGAACCCTGTACCAGCCTTCCCTCCATACCCCCGATCCCTTTAGCCTCAAGGGTCATATCTAAATCCCTCTTAAATATAGCCAATGTACTGGCCTCAACTGTTTCCTGTGGCAGAGAATTCCACAGATTCACCACTCTCTGTGTGAAGAAGTTTTTCCTAATCTCGGTCCTAAAAGGCTTCCCCTTTATCCTCAGACTGTGAGCCTCGTTCTGGACTTCCCCAACATCCAGAACAATCTTCCTGCATCTAGCCTGTCCAATCGCTTTAGGATTTTATATGTTTCAATAAGATCCCCCCTCAATCTTCCAAATTCCAACGAGTATAAGTCTAGTCGATCCAGTCCCTCACCATATGAAAGTCTTGCCATCCCAGGAATCAATCTGGTGAACCTTCTTTGTACTCCCTCTATGGCAAGGATGTCTTTCCTCAGATTAGGGGACTGAAACTGCACACAATACTCCAGGTGTGGTCGCACCAAGGCCTTGTACAACTGCAGTAGTACCTCCCTGCTCCTGTACTCGAATTCTCTTGCTATGAATGCCAGCATACCATTCGCCTTTTTCACCGCCTGCTGTACCTGCATGCCCACTTTCAATGACTGGTGTATAATGACACCCAGGTCTCGTTGCACCTCCCTTTTTCCTAATCGGCCACCATTCAGATAATAATCTGTTTTCCTGTTTTTGCCACCAAAGTGGATAACCTCACATTTATCCACATTAAATTGCATCTGCCATGAATTTGCCCACTCACCTAACCTATCCAAGTCACCCTGCATCCTCTTAGCATCCTCCTCACAGCTAACACTGCAGCCCAGCTTTGTGTCAACCACAAACTTGGAGATGCTGCATTTAATTCCTTCATCTAAGTCATTAATATATATTGTAAACAACTGGGGTCCCAGCACTGAGCCTTGTGGTACTCCACTAGTCACTGCCTGCCATTCTGAAAAGGTCCCGTTTATTCCCACTCTTTGCTTCCTGTCTGCCAACCAATTCTCTATCCACATCAATACCTTACCCCCAATACCGTGTGCTTTAAGTTTGCACACTAATCTCCTGTGTGGGACCATGTCAAAAGCCTTTTGAAAATCCAAATATACCACATCCACTGGTTCTCCCCTATCCACACTACTAGTTACATCTTCAAAAAATTCTGTGAGATTCATCAGACATGATTTTCCTTTCACAAATCCATGCTGACTTTGTCCATTGATTTCACCGGTTTCCAAATGTGCTGTTATCACATCTTTGATAACTGACTCGAGCATTTTCCTCACCACCGACGTTAGGCTAACCGGTCTATAATTCCCCGGTTTCTCTCTCCCTCCTTTTTTAAAAAGCGGGGTTACATTAGCCACCCTCCAATCCTCAGGAACTAGTCCAGAATCTAAAGAGTTTTGAAAAATTAACACTACTGCATCCATTATTTCTTGGGCTTCTTCCTTAAGCACTCTGGAATGCAGACCATCTGGCCCTGGGGATTTATCTGCCTTTAATCCCTTCAATTTACCTAACACCACTTCCCCACTAACACGTATTTCCCTCAGTTCCTCCATCTCACTAGACCCTCTGTCTCCTACTATTTCCGGATGATTATTTATGTCCTCCTTAGTGAAGACAGAACCAAAGTAGTTATTCAATTGGTCTGCCATGTCCTTGTTCCCCATGATCAATTCACCTGTTTCTGTCTGTAGGGGACCTACATTTGCCTTAACCAATCTTTTTCTTTTCACATATCTATAAAACCTTTTGCAGTCAGTTTTTATGTTCCCTGCCAGTTTTCTCTCATAATCTTTTTTCCCTTTCCTAATTAAGCCCTTTGTCCTCCTCTGCTGGACTCTGAATTTCTCCCAGTCCTCAGGTAAGCCACTTTTTCTGGCTAATTTGTATGCTTCTACTTTGGAATTGATACTATCCCTAATTTCCCTTGTCAGCCGCGGGCGCACTACCTTCCCTGATTTATTCGTTTGCCAAAAAGGGATGAACATTTGTTGTAGTTCATCCATGCAATCTTTAAATGCTTGCCATTGCATATCCACCGTCAACCCTTTAAGTATCATTTGCCAGTCTATCTTAGCTAATTCACGTCTCATACCTTCAAAGTTACCCTTCTTTCAGTTCAGAACCTTTGTTTCTGAATTAACTATGTCACTCTCCATCTTAATGAAGAACTCTACCATATTATGGTCACTCTTACCCAAGGGGCCTCTCACGACAAGATTGCTAATTAACCCTTCCTCATTGCTCAAAACCCAGTCCAGAATAGCCTGCTCTCTAGTTGGTTCCTCGACATGTTGGTTCAAAAAGCAATCCCACATACATTCCAAGAAAGCCTCTTCCTCAGCACCTTTACCAATTTGGTTCACCCAATCTATATGTAGATTGAAGTCACCCATTATAACTGCTGTTCCTTTATTGCACGCATTTCTAATTTCCTGTTTAATGCCATCCCCAACCTCACTACTACTGTTAGGTGGCCTGTACACAACTCCCACCAGCGTCTTCTGCCCCTTAGTGTTATGCAACTCTACCCATATCGATTCCACATCCTCCTGGCTAATGTCCTTTCTTTCTATTGCGTTAATCTCCTCTCTGACCAGCAATGCTATCCCGCCTCCTTTTCTTTCATGTCTATCCCTCCTGAATATTGAATATCCCTGAATGTTGAGCTCCCATCCTTGGTCACCCTGGAGCCATGCCTCTGTGATCCCAACTATATCATATTCATTAATAACAATCTGCACTTTTAATTCATCCACCTTGTTACAAATGCTCCTTGCATTGACACACAAAGTTCGATATCAGTGAGAGGGATCTGTGATTGTCTGAGATCAGCGACAGGAATGTGTAAGTGTTCGAAATCAATAACGGAACTGTGAATAGTCATTATCAGCGACAGGGATTTGTGAGTGTTCAATATGAGCGACAGGGATCAGTGAGTGTTCGATATCAATGACAGGGATCAGTGAGTGTTAGCTATCAGTGATCTGAGTGTTTCATAGCAGCGACAAGGCTTTGTGAGTTTTCGATATCAGCGACATCAATCTCTGAGTGTTCGATATTAGGGGCAGGGATCTGTGAGTGTTCGATATCACTGACAGGGATCTGTGAGTGTTCGATATCAGGAACAAATCTGTGAATGTTCGATATCAGTGACATGGATCTGTGAGTTTTCTATTAGTGATAGGAGTCTGTGAGTGTTCGATATCAGTGACCGGGATCTGTGAGTGTTCGATATCAGTTACAGGGTTCTGTGAGTGTTCGATATCGGTCACAGGGATCTGTGATTGTTTGATATCAGTGACCATGATCTGTGAGTTTTCGATATCAGTCACAGGGATAGTTGAGTTTTCGATATCAGGGACAATGATCTGTTAATGTTTGAAACCTGGCGGGAGGAGGAGATAGCAGTGCGCCGCACTCGCAGCCCTCTGGTGAAAATGATATCGTATCCATTAAATAGGGGCCGTGAACAATTCTGATTTAATGGAGACAGACGTGAAAGCACAGAGGAACATGTGGAGAAATTTCTGAAACGTCAGTTCGCTGCCGTTGTTACTGCGCGATCGAGAAATCTTCCAGCGGGAAGGCCCCAAAATCCCCGGCTTTGCCTGCTGCTGGCGACCGAGATTGAGGTCGAATCGTTTGCATAGCGATGGTGCTCTGTACTCGGTGTTGGAGGGCTGATCGGAGGCTCGAAGTTTGTGAGATGTGGGACATTTGAGAGACTTTGAAATTTTTACTGTGCCATGGACTGTTCTTCATCAAGTTATGGTATTGTTGCACTGTTGTAAATATATGTTATAATTATGTGGTTTTGTTAGTTTTGTCAGTCTTGGTTTGTCCTGTGTTTTGTGATATCACACTGGAGGAAATATTGTATCATTTCTTAATGCATGCGTTACTAAATGACAATAAAAGACGACTGTGTGCCTTCATAATCTAATAATCAGTGACAGGGATCTGTGAGTGCTTGATTTCATGGACAGGGATCTGTCAGTGCTTGATTTCATGGACAGGGATCTGTGAGTGTTTGATATCATTGACAGGGATCTGTGAGTGTTCTATCAGCGACAGGGATCTGTGAGAGTTCGATATTGGTTACAGGGATCTCTGATTGTTTGATATCAGCTACAGGTATGTGTGAATGGTCGAACTGAGTAACGGATCTGTGAATGTTGAATATCAGCGACAAGGATCTGTGAGTGTTCTATATCAGTGACTGGTATCTGAGAGTGTTTCATATCAGTGACAGGGATCTGTGAGCTTTCGATGTCAGTCACAGGGATCTGTGAGTTTTTGATATCAGTGACAGGGATCTGTGCGTGTTCTTTGTCAGTGACATGGCAACACACACAAAATGCTGGAGGAAGTCAGCAGGCCAGTCAGCATCTATAGAAAAGAGTAAACAGTCACTGTTTTGGCCCAAGACCATTCTTCGGGGCTGGATAGGAAAGGGAGTACTGAGTGTCTGGTATCAGTAACAGGGTGTTTGGAATATGTTTAATTTCAATAGTGAAGAGCTTGATGTGAGTTAGAAATTACTGGTAGAGAGCTGTGAGAGAGTATTATATAAATATCAGGGTGTTTGGAGTGCGTTTGATATCAACTATAGCAACTTGTGAGTTTTTCATCAGCAGCTTGGAGCTGTGGGTGCTTGATATCAAAATCAGGGAGCTGTGGGTGCTTGATATCAAAATCAGGGAGTTGTGGGTGCTTGATATTATTGATAGTGAGTTTGGGATATGTCTTGATATCAGTAACAAGAAGCTGGAAGTGTTTGATATCAGTAACAGGAAGATATGATTGTTTGATATCAGTAACTATGATTGGTAACTATGTGAGTGGTAGTTATCTGTATCAGAGAACTGTGAGTGTTTGACATCAGTAACGGAGCGGTGAATGTTCAGTATCAGTGATAGGGAGCTGAGAGATTTTGATATCAGTAAAAGAGGTCTGTAAGTGTTTGATATCAATAACTGGGAGCTGTGAATGTTCAATATCCCTAACAGGGAGCTGAGGAGTTCGATATCAGTAACAAGGAGTCTTGAGTGTTTGGTATCAATAACAAAGAGTTTTGGAGTTTGATATCAGAACTATGAATGAATGAATGAATGAAATTTATTTCAGTCAGTACAAACATATCAAAGAGCATCATTTTCAATGATGAATTCATTAGCCAAAATTACAACAAAAAAGAATAGATATTCTTTAAAACAGATCAAAAAGGTGTAGGCTGAAGCTACAGCTTATTATGCCTACCCCTCTTACTTATACAACAACATACTTGGTGTCAATTGTCACATGAAAACAAAAAATTTCATAATCTTTTAACAAAATCCAATTCCAAGTATCATTTATTTACATGACTCCCATTCATTTTAAATCAAGTATTTTATATTTGTTCATTAAATTATTTTTAAATAATTTTTTAAACTTGTTGAGGTGCACGTTTTTAAATTCTCACTACAACTATTTCATAGATTCACCCCTCTGACTGAAATACAATGATTTTTTACATTTGTTTTTATCCTTTGATTTTGAAATATACATGTTCTTCTCAAATCATGTTGAATTTCTCTCATTTTAAATGACCTTTGGATACTTTGTGGTAGCTGTCCATTTTTTACTTTATAACTAGGATCTGTAAGTGTTTCATATCAGTAACAGGGAGCTGTGAGCTTCTGATTTCTGTAACAAGGAGTTTGGAATGGGATTGATATCAGCAACAAGGAACTGGGAGTCTGATAGAAATTAGTTGCAGGAAGCTGTGAGTGTTTTGTATAAGTATCAGAGTTTGGAGTTTGTTTGATGTCAACGAAAGGGAGCTGTGAGTGATTAATGTCATTAGTAGGAAGGTGTGGGTGTTTGATAACAGGAACAGAGAGTTGTTAAACACTCTCCAGCTCCCTATAAGTAATTTCTTACACACTCCCAGCTCTCACAGGTCCCTGGTACTGATAGACAACTCACAATTCCCTGTTACTGATATCAAACACTTACAGCTCAATGTTACTGATATTGAAAACTCGGAGTTCACTCTTGCTGATATCGGGGGAGGAAGGAGAGGGAACGTCGACTCAGAGCATGAGAGGCCTGCGTCGGACATTTTCATGCCTTACAAGGCTCAGATTGGATGTCTGTGTGGGGCGCTACTCTTCACACGGACACTAGAGCAACATGTGGTTAAGTGCCTTGCTCAAGGACACAAACACACTGCCACCGCTGAGGCTCCAACCAGAGACCTTCAAATCACTAGACGAACGCCTTAACCACTTGGCCATGTGCCCAACACATGCTGATATCAAGCACACTCTAAACACCATGATATTGATATGAAACACTCTCCTAGCTCCCTATAACTAATTTCAATCGAATTCCCAGCTCCTTATTACTAAAGTCAAATCCATTTCAAACTCCCTGTAACTGATATCAAAAATTCACAGCTCCCTGTTACTGATTGCAAACTATCATCGCTCCGTTTATGATATCAAACACACACCAATCCCTGTTACTGATATCCAACACTCACACATCCCTTTTACTGATATCAAGAATGCACAACTCACTGTTACTGATTTCAACACTCACAGATCCCTCTTATTGATATAGAACTGTCACATATCCCTATTACTGATATTGAATATTCATAAATCCTTGAAGCTGAAAACAAACTCTCACGGAACCCTGTTACTGATATTGAACACTCAGTACTTCCTGTTATTGATATTGGAAACTTACAACTCCTACTACTGAAAATGAAATTTCACATCTCACTATTACTGAAATTGAACACTCACAGAAACCTGTTACTAAAATCAAACTCACACCACGCCATGTTACTTATATAAAACACTCTCCCGGCTCTCTGTGAGTAATTTCTTACACACTCCCAGCTCTTTGTTACTGATAATTGAACTCTCACAGATCCCTGTTACTGATAGACAACTCACAATTCCCAGTTACTGATATCAAACATTCACAACTCAATGTTACTGATATTGAACACTCGCAGCTCCCTTTTTCTGATATCAATTGCACTGCAAACACCATGCTACTGATATAAAACACTCTCCCGACTCCCTGTAACTAATTTCTACCAAATTCCCAGCTCCTTGTTACTGATATCAAAACTATTCCAAGCTCCCTGATTAAAGTGACCCTGTTACTGATAACAAAATCTCACAACCCCTGGTTACTGATATCGAACACCTTCAGATGCCTCTGACTTATCTAGAAATGTCACAACCCCCTGTTACTGATACCGAAATCTCACAACCCCTGGTTACTGATATCGAACACTCTCAGATGCCTGTGACTTATCTAGAAATGTCACAGATCCCTATTACTGAAATCAAACTCACACAAATTCCTGTAACTGATATCAAACTCTCACACATCTCTGTATAATGATATCAAACACTCACATCTCACTGCTAATGACATTAAACACTCACAGCTCCCTTTTACTGACATCAAACACACTCCAAACACCATGATACTGATATAAAATACTGTCCCAGCTCCCTGTAACTAATTTCTAACACACTCCCAGCTCCTTGTTACTGATACCAAATTTATTCCAAACTCCCCGTTACTGATGTGAACCACTTTCAGATATCTGTTACTTACAATGAATACTCACAGGTCACTGTTACTGATATTGGAAACTCACAGCTTCCAATTACTGACAAGAATCACCTCACAGTTACTTGTTGAGGATATCCAAAACTCTCTGAGATCCCTTCTACTGATATATTACACACTCCCAGATCACTTACTGATACCACGAACCTCCCTGTTACTGATATCGAACACACAGAGATTCCTGCTACTGATATCAAACACTCTCAGATCCCTGTTACTGATATCATATACTTACAGCTCCCTGTTATTGCCTTGAGAAACAGCACCCAGCTACTCCTTATGGGTATCCAAAACTCTTAGATCCCATTTATAGATTTATAACGTGCTACCAGATCCCTGTTACTGATAGCTAAAACTCACCAACCTCCCTGTAACTGATATTGAACACTAATAACTCCCAGCTACTGATATTGAACACCTTGTTACAGATATCAAACCTATTCCAAACTCCCTGTAACTGATATGAAACACTTGGTCTCCCGTTACTGATTTGAACACTCACAGCTTCCT
The DNA here is from genome assembly GCF_030028105.1 of Mobula birostris. Lineage (NCBI taxonomy): Eukaryota > Metazoa > Chordata > Chondrichthyes > Myliobatiformes > Myliobatidae > Mobula > Mobula birostris. Next base: position 94,612,979 of record NC_092378.1, read on the forward strand.
GTTACTGATATTGAACTCTCATAGATCTCTGTTACTTATATCAAACACTCACAGCTCCCTTTTACTGATATAGAAAATGCACAACTCACTGTTACTGATTTCAACACTCACAGATCCCTCTTACTGGTATAGAACTGCCACAGATCCCTGTTATTGATATTGGACACTCACAACTCCTGCTACTGATAATGAAATATCACGTCTCACTGTTACTGATTCCGAATACTCACAGCTCCCTTTTGCTGATATCAAACACAGTCCAAATCATTGATGCTTATATAGAACACTCTCCCAGCTCTCTGTAACTAATTTCAAACACACTCCCTGCTCCCTACTGATATCAACCCTATTCCAAACTCCCTGTTATGGATATCAAACACTCTCAGATCTTTGTTACTTATGTAGAACATTCACAACTCTCTGCCTAATGACATCAAACACTCAGAACACTCAGATCACTGTTATTTACATCGAACACTCACAGCTCCCTTTTGCTGACATTGGAAAGTCACAGCTCCCGGTTACTGATATTAATCACTCACAGCTCCCGCTTACTGATAACAATCGTACTGCAAACTCCATGATGCCTATATAAAATACTCTCCCAGCTCCCTGTATCTAATTTCTAACACACTCTCAGCTCCTTGTTACTGATATCAAACTCATTCCAAACTCCCTGTTATTGATAACGGACACTCGCTACTCTTTGTTACTGATATTGAACAGTAACTGATCATTATTTTTAATATCAAGCAATCACAAAGCACCTGTACAGGGAACTCTCACAGATCCCTGTTACTGATATCGAACACCCACATCTCCCTGCTAATGTGATTAATCACTCACAGCTCCCTTTCACTGATATTAAGCTCCATGATGCTTAGACCATAAAACACAGGAGCAGAATTAGACCCGTCAGTCCAGGGTCTGCTCCGCCACTTCATCACAGCTGATCCCGCTTCCCACTCCACCCCATACACCCACTTTCTCGCCATATCCTTGACACCCTGACCAAGCAGGAAATATTCAATTTCCACATAAATATACCCACAGACTTGGCCTCCACCGCACTCTCTGGCAGAGCGTTCCACAGATTCACTACTCTCTGACTAAAAAAATTCCTCCTTACCTCTGTTCTAAAAGGTTGCCCCATCAATTTTGAGGCTGTGTCCTCTAGTTCTGGATATCCCCACCATCCACCTTATCTAGTCCTTTCAACATTCGGTAGGTTTCAATGAGATCTCCTCCGCATTCTTCTAAATTCCAGTGAGTACAGGACCACAGCTGCCAAACACTCCTCATATGTTAACTCTTTCATTCCCGAATCATCCTCGTGAATCTCCTCTGGATTCTCTCCAATGACAACACATCCTTTCTGAGATATGGGGCCCAAAACTGTTGACAATACTTCGTGTGGCCTGACTAGTGTTTTGTGAAGGATCAGCATTATCTCCTTGCTTTTATATTCTATCTTCCTTGAAATATTTGAATTTATTTAAATTTATTTGAATTTGAATTTATTTAAATCTTCCATCCAACTCACAATGTGAGGGAGTAAAATCATTTGTGTTATGACTCCATCGCAATGTACAGACATGTGAATTGATAAGTGTAATGGCTTGTAGGAAGAAGCTGTCCCATAGCCTGTTGGTCCTGGCTTTAATGCTGTGGAATCATTTGCCAGATGGAAGCAGCTGAAACAGATCATGGTTGGGGTGACTGGTATCCCCAGTGACCTTCCAGGTCTTCTTTCTGCACCTACTGCTGTAAGTGTCCTCACTGGAGGGAAGATCACATCCACAGATGCGCTGGGCTGACCGTACCACTCCCTGTGATGCCCAGCGATCAAGGTTGGTGTAGTTCCCGTACCAGGGGCAGTGATTCACTCAGTCAGGATGCTCTCAATGGTGCCCCTGTAGAAGGTCTTGAGGATCTGGGGACTCATGTCAAACTTCCTCAGTTGCCCGAGGTGGAAGAGACACTGTTGTGCTTTTTTTTTGCCACACAGCCAGTGTGTACTGTCCAGGTGAGATCAGTGGTGATGTGTATACCGAGGAACTTGAAACTACTCACCCTCTCAACTGCAGTCGCATTGATGTTGATCAGGGCAAGCCTGTCTCCATTCCTCCTGTAATCCACAATCAGCTCTCTTGTTTTTTTGGACATTGAGGGAGAGGTTGTTACCTTGGCACCATTGTGTCAGGGTGTCAACCTCTCCTCTGTAGGCTGTCTCTTTGCCACTAGAAATAAGGCCGATCAATGTCGTGCCATCTGTGAATTTGGTCAGCAGATTGGAGCTGTACATGGCAGCACAGTCGTGGATGTAAAGGGAGTAGTGGAGGGGACTCAGGACACAACTCTGGGGGGCACCTGTGCTGAGAGTCAGAGAGGCAGAGGTGAGGGAGCCCATCCTTACCACCTGTTGGCAATCCGATAGAAAGTCCAGGATCCAGCTGCAGAAGTAAATGCCAACATTGCAATTGCTTTCTTTATCACAGAATCAACCTTCTGGGAGTCTTGCATGAAGACTCCTGTCCCTTTGCACCTCTGATATTTGAATTTTCTCCCCATTTAGTTAATAATCTGCACTATTGTTCCTTTTACCAAAATGCATTATCATGCACTTCCCAACACTGTATTCCATCTGCCACTTTTTTTGCCCATTTGTCCAATTTGTCAAAGTCCTGCTGCAATCACGTTGCTTCCTCAGCACTACCTACCCCTCCAGCTATCTTTGTATCATCCGCAAACTTTGCCACAAAGTCATCAATTCCATTATCCAAGTCACTGATAAACAATGTGAAACGTAGTGGTCCCAATACTGACCTCTGTGGAGTACCACTAGTCATCGGCAGCCAACTAGAAAAGGCTCCCTTTATTCACACTCACTGCCTCCTGCCTGTCAGTCATTCCACTATCCATACCTTTACTGTAACACCACAGGATTTTATCTTGTTAAGCAGCCTCATGTGTGGCACCTTATCAAATGCCTTCTGAAAATCCAAGTAAATAACATCTATTGCCTCTCCTTTGTCCACCCTGCTTGTTAATTCCTCAAAATACTCTAACAGATTTGCCAGGGAAGGTTTCCCTTTGCAGAAACCATGCTAACTCTGACTTATTTTATCATTAGTCTCCAATGACTATCCTTAACCTTATCCTTAATAATAGACTCCAACACTTTCCCAGCCACTGAGGTTAGGCCAAATGGCTTATAATTTCCTTTCTTTCGTTTTCCGCCCTTCTTAAAGAGTGGAGTGACATTTGCAATCTTCCAGTCCTCTAGAACCATGCCAGAATCAAATGATTCTTGAAAGATCATGACCAATGTATCTGTTATCTCTTCAGCGACCTCTCTTAGGACTCTGGAATGTAGTCTATCTGGTCCAGGCGACTTATCCACTTTAAGACCTTTGAGTTTGCCTAGCACTTTTTCCTTTGTAATAGCAATGGCACTCACTCCTGCTCCCTGACAATTATGACCTACGGACCTCTGGCACACTGGCAGCATCTTCCAGAGTGAAGACTGATGCAAAGTACCCATTAATTTCATCTGCCATATCTTTATCCCCCATTACTATCTCACCAGCATCATTTTCCAGTGGTCCAATATCAACTCTAACCCCCCTTTTACTTTATATATAACTGAAAAAACTTTTAGTATTCTTCTTTATATTATGGGGCAGTTTGCCCTCATATTTTATCTTTTTTCTTCTTATAGCTTTTTTAGTTGCCTTTTGTTGGGTTTTAAAAGCTTCCCAATCATCCAACTTCCCACTCGATTTTGCTACCTTATATGCCCTTTCCTTGGCTTTTATGTAGTCCTTAACCTCCTTTGTCAGCCATGGTTGCCTACTTGAGAACTACTATTTCTGTAGGATATATCTATCCTGCGCCTTGTGAACTATTCCCATAAATTTCAGCCGTCTCTGTTCTGCTGTCAACCCCACCAATATCATAGAAACAGAGAAACATAGAAAACCTACAGCACAATTCAGGCCCTTCGGCCCACAAAGCTGTGCCAAACATGTCCTTACCTTAGAAGTTACCATAGCCCTCTAATTTTCTGAGTTCCACGTGCCTGTCCAGGAGTTTTTCAAATCCGCCTCCACCACTGTCGCCGGCAGCCCATTCCACACACTCACCACTCTCTATGTAAAAAAACTTACCCTGACGTCTCCTCTGTACCTACTTCCAAACACCTTAAAACTGTCCCCTCTCATGCTAGCCATTTCAGCCCTGGGAAAAAGCCTCTGACTATCCACATGATCAATGCCTCTAATCATCTTATACACCTCTATCAGGTCACCTCTCATCCTTCATCACTCCAAGGAAAAAAGGCCAAGTACATTCAATCTATTCCCATAAGGCATGCTTCCCAATCCAGGCAACATCCTTGTAAATCTCCTCTGCACCCTTTCTATGGTTTCCACATCCTTCCTGTAGTGAGGGGACCAGAACTGAGCACAGTACTCCAAGTGGGGTCTGACCAGGGTCCTATATAGCTGCAACATTACCTCTTGGCTCCTAAACTCAATCCCACGATTGATGAAGGCCAATACACCATATGCCTTCTTAACCACAAAGTCAACCTGCACAGCAGCTTTGAGTGTCTTATGGACTTGGACTCCAAGATCCCTCTGATCCTCCACACTGCCAAGAGTCTTACCATTAATACTATATTCAGTCATCATATTTGACCTACCAAAATGAACCACCTCACATCTATCTGGGTTCAACTCCATCTGCCGCTTCTCAGCCCAGTTTTGCATCCTATCAATGTCCTGCTGTAACCTTTGACAACCTCCAGACTATCCATAACACCCCCAACCTTTGTGTGATCATAGCCTCCTCCGATCCAACCGGGAAAGCTCCTCTCTGTAATTCCCTTTATTTCATTTTGATACTGATGCATGTGAGTAATACTTCTACCTCTCAAACTGCAGGATGAATTCAATCATAATATGATTACTACCTCCCAAGGGTTCCTTTACATTAAACTCCCTAGTAAGATCTGGCTTATTTCCACCACTCAATCTAAAATACCCTTTTCCTGAGTAGGCTGAATATACCTAGATAAAACACTCTTATATAAAACACTCATCTGGTCTCCTGTAACTAATTTCTAACACACTCCCAGTTACTGATATCAAATGCTCTCAGATCTCTTTTGCTTATGTGGAATACTTACAGCTCCCTGTGATTGATATGAAACACTTTCAGATCTCTGCTACTAACATCAAACACTCGCAGTTCTCTGGTACTGTTATTGGAAACTCACAGCTCTCTGTTACTGACTTTAGAAATAACTCCCAGTTACTTGGTGTGGATATTCAAAACTCATCCATGTACCTTTTACTGATATATAACACACTCCCAGATCCGAATTACTAATAGTTAAATCTCACCATCCTCCCTGTTACTGATATCAAACACTCACAGCTCCCCATTACTGATACTGGACTGTCACAGATTCCTGTTACTGTTATTAAACACTCACAGCTCCTAGTTGCTGATATTAAACACAAACAACTCCCTTTTGTTGATATCACATGCACTCAAAACTCCATGATACTTGTATAAAACACTTACAGCCTCCTGCAACTAATTTTTTATCAAACTCCCAGTTCCAGTGATATTGACACTCAAAGTTCCCTGTCACTGATATCAAAGACTCTGTTTGTTTTCTCATAGCTAATTCACTCAGAGGCCCTTTCTACCTGCATTTCAGTCTTTCAAATTCCTTAACTGATATTAAAAATCCTCATCTGCATGTTACACATTTCCACACACTCTCAGGCATCTGCAATACTCTAAATTCCCTTTAAATGTTGTAAAAGGGAACTTGGCTTCTTCTTGGTAATATATAACATTCTCACACTTTCTTCTTCCTTATCTCTTACAAAGCTCAGCTCCACCCAGCAGCATCTCTACTTTCTGCGAAGGCTGAGAAAAGTCCATCTCCCACCCCCATCCTCATCACATTCCACAGAGGATGTATCGAGACCATCCTGAGCAGCTGCATCACTGCCTGGTTTGGGAATTGCACCATCTCAGATCGCAAGACCTTGCAGCGGATAGTGAGGTCAGCTGGAAGATCATCGGGGTCTCTCTTCCTGCTATTACAGACACTTACACCACACGCTGCACCCGCAAAGCTAGCAGTATTGTGAAGGACCCCGCGCACCCCTCACACAAACTTTTCTCCTTCCTGCCATCTGGCAAAAGGTACCGAAACATTTGGGCTCTCACGACCAGACTGTGCAACAGTTTCTTCCCCCAAGCCATCAGACTCCTCAATACTCAGAGTCTAGACTGACATCTATATCATTTATCATTATATTGTAATTTGTCCTCTACTGTGCCTATTGTCTTGTTTATTAATTATTGTACTGCCCTGCACTGTTTTGTGCACTTTATTTAGTCCTCTGCAGGTCTGTGGTCAAGTGCAGTTATTTTTATGTTGTTTTACGTAGTCCAGTGTAGCCTTGTGTTGTCTCATATAGTCTAGTGTAGTTTTGTGTTGTTTCATGTAGCAGCATGGTCCTGGAGGAACGTAGTTTCGTTTTTACTGTGTACTGTACCAGCAGCTTATGGTCAAAATGACAATAAACTTGACTTGATTACTCATACAAAAAATACACCCACATGATTCTGATACTAATGTCTGAAATACTGATAGCACACCAATAGTGATATCTAACACACTGTAACACTGTTACAGGACCTAACCGTATGAGCTTCACTTGTGATAATTAACACATTCACAGCTGGTACTGATTTCTAACGCACACCAGCTTTTTCTTCCTCATATTACATAGCCCCAACTTTCTGTAATACACAGCAGTCACCCTGTTTCTTGTATCTGATAACTGACACACCCAGTTTTCTGTCACTGATATTAATGCTCTTGTTACTGGTCTAACAGATAATTCTACGCCTGATATCTAACAAGCATACAGTACCTGGTCAATAATATCCAGCACACCTCCAGCTCTGTGTTGCTGATTTTGATTACGGTTCATTCCCAGCTGCCTATTACCAATATCTAACATAATGCAAGCCCCCGTTATTGAATTCACAGATTACTGGTTTGCTGTTACTGACATCTAACACAAGACCTGCTGCTTGTTGCTGATACCTAAAGCCTGCCGTATGCAGTTCCTAAAAGCTAATAAATGCATAGCTCGCTGGTTGCTAGAGCTAACGCCCACCCAGCTCCCTGAAACTGAAAACTAAAACATTTACTTCTCTCTGTTACTGATACACATCTCATTCTGAGCTTCATCATCCTGACATCAAACAAACCAGCCGCTTTCTCTTGCTCACACCAGACACACCTCCAGCTTCAGTTTATTGATACAAAAGCACATTAAAGATCCCTGCTCCTGAAAGCTAACAAACCCACAGCAGTGTTACTAATCTCTAATATACTACAACCTCCTTGAAATCTGACACTTGGTATTGCTTTCTTTGAATTTCAAGATACCTCCAGCTACTTCTTACTGATGCAGAATACGTGGAAGCTAAAACTCGCACTGTCACTGACAACAAACTCACTCAAAGCACAGAGTAAATAAACAGAGCTCATCTTACTGATATCGAACAACCCATAGCTCCACTGAAATACGACACATGTACAGCTCAGACACCTAAAAAACTCATAGCGCAAAATTACCGATATCAAAACCTTATAAAATTTTCAGTCACAAATATTTACCAGACATATAATATATAACAGTTACTTAACAGATATAAAAGAGCAAAGTAACGAGCTACTGTTGATGAATGGTACATGAACCCTTGAAGACTACATCAATACTTTGCTCTATTATACCACTATTTATTTTCAAATAACTCCTATTGTGACTTACAGTATTTTATGTATTCCGCTGTACTGCTGCTGCAAAACAATGAAACTTCCCTGTTACAGATATCAAACACTCTGTAAATTCCATAACTGAGATCAAAAACTCTACCAGTTCTCTGTTACTGAGATTGCACACTCAATCAGTTCCCAGCAAATACTCTCCATCTTCTGTGTTACTAAGACTGAACTCACTCCCATGTCTCTGCTGCAAACTACAAACACTCTCCCAGTTTGCCATTACTGATATAAAAAACTCTCCTGGTTACTGATATCAAACGATCTCCCAATTTCCTCTCACTGATATCAAACACTCTCCAAGCTCCCATTACGGAGATCAAAAGCTCTCCTAGATTCCATTTACTGACAGTCACTCACCCAGTTCCCTGTTATGGATATAAAACACTCTCCTAATTCTCTTACTGATATCGAACATTCTCCCAATTCCCTGTTACTGAGATCAAACTCTCCCCTAATTTCCTGTTAATTATTTCAAGTACTCTCCCATTTTGCAGTTGAAGATATCAAGCACTCTACCAGTTCGCTGTGGCTGATGAGAAAGACACTCACAGATCCATGTTACTGTTAGCAAACACTCGCACAATTTCCCATTACTGATATAAAATATTCTCCCAGTTCCCTGTTAATGGTATCTCACACTCACAGACCCCTGTTACTGATATCAAAAACTCTCCCAGTTCCCTGTCACTGATATTAAACACTCTCCCAGTTCCCTGTCACTGATATAGAACACTCTCCCAGTTCGCTGTTACTCTTATCGGTCATTCTCCCAGTTCCCTGTTACTGATATGGAACACTCTCCTAGTTCCCTGTTAATGATATCCCACACTCACAGACCCCTGTTACGATATCAAGTGCTCTCCCAGTTCCTTGTTACTAATATCAAGCACACTCACAGTTTCTTGTTACTGATATCAAACAATCTGCCGGTTCCCTGTTACTGATATCGAACAGTCTCTGTTCCCTGCTAGTGATATCGAACAATCTCCCAGTTCCCCGTTACTGATATCAAACACTCTCCCAGTTCCCTGCAAATGATATCGAACACTCTCCGTTCCCTGTTACTGATACTAAACAATCTTCAGAGTTTCTTGTTACTGATAGCAAACACTTTGCTTTCCCTGTTACTGATATCGAACACTGTCCCAGTTCCCTGCTACTGATATCGAAACTCTCCCAGTTCCCTGTTAATGATATCCCACACTCACAGACCCCTGTTACGATATCAAGTGCTCTCCCAGTTCCTTGTTACTAATATCAAGCACACTCACAATTTCTTGTTACTGATATCAAACAATCTCACAGTTCCCTGTTACTGATATCGAACAATCTCCGTTCCCTGTTAGTGATATCGAACACTCTCCCAGTTCCGTTACTGATATCGAACATTGTCCCAGTCCCCTGTTAATGATACCCCACACTCACAGACCCCTGTTACGATACCAAGTGCTCTCCCAGTTCCTTGTTACTAATATCAAGCACACTCACAGTTTCTTGTTACTGATATCAAACAATCTGCCAGTTCCCTGTTACTGATATCGAACAGTCTCTGTTCTCTGCTAGTGATATCGAACAATCTCCCAGTTCCCCGTTACTGATATCAAACACTCTCCCAGTTCCCTGCAAATGATATCGAACACTCTCCGTTCCCTGTTACTGATACCAAACAATCTTCAGAGGTTCTTGTTACTGATAGCAAACACTTTGCTTTCCCTGTTACTGATATCGAACACTGTCCCAGTTCCCTGCTACTGATATCAAAACTGTCCCAGTTCCCTGTTAATGATATCCCACACTCACAGACCCCTGTTACAATATCAAGTGCTCTCCCAGTTCCTTGTTACTAATATCAAGCACACTCACAGTTTCTTGTTACTGATATCAAACAATCTCCCAGTTCCTTGTTACTGATATCGAACAGTCTCCGTTCCCTGTAAGTGATATCAAACACTCTCGCAGTTCCCCGTTACTGAATTCAAACACTCACCCAGTTCGCTGTTACTGATATCGAACACTCTCCCAGTTCCCTGTTACTGATATTAAACACTCTCCTAGATCTCTGCTACTGATATCAAACACTCTACCAGTTCCCTGTTACTGATACCGAACTCTCACACAGTTCCCTGCAAATGATATCGAACACTCTCCGTTCCCTGTTACTGATACCAAACACTCTTCAGAGTTTCTTGTTACTCATAGCAAACACTCTGCGTTCCCTGTTACTGATATCAAACACTCTCCCAGTTTCCTGCTACTGATATTCAAACTCTCCCAGTTCCCTGTTAATGATATCCCACACTCACAGACCCCTGTTACGATATCAAGTGCTCTCCCAGTTCCTTGTTACTAATATCAAGCACACTCACAGTTTCTTGTTACTGATATCAAACAATCTCACAGTTCCCTGTTACTGATATCGAACAGTCTCCGTTCCCTGTTAGTGATATCGAACACTCTCCCAGTTCCGTTACTGATATCGAACACTGTCCCAGTTCCCTGTTCATGATATCCCACACTCACAGACCCCTGTTACGATATCAAGTGCTCTCCCAGTTCCTTGTTACTAATATCAAGCACACTCACAGTTTCTTGTTACTGGTATCTAAGAATCTCCCAGTTTCCTGTTACTGATATCGAACAGTCTACGTTCCCTGTTAGTGATATCGAACACTCTCCCAGTTCCGTTACTGATATCGAACACTGTCCCAGATACCTGTTAATGATATCCCTCACTCACAGACCCCTGTTACAATATCAAGCCCTCTCCCAGTTCCTTGTTACTGATATCATACACTCTCCAAATTCCATAACTGAGATCAAAGACTCTACCAGTTCTCTGTTACTGAGATTGCACACTCAATCAGTTCCCTGCAAATACTCTCCATCTTCTGTGTTACTAAGACTGAACTCACTCCCATGTCTCTGCTGCAAACTACAAACCCTCTCCCAGTTTGCCATTACTGATATAAAAAACTCTCCCGGTTACTGATATCGAACGATCTCCCAATTTCCTCTCACTTATTTCAAACAATCTCCAAGCTCCCATTACGGAGATCAAAAGCTCTCCTAGATTCCATTTACTGACAGTCACTCACCCAGTTCCCTGTTATGGATATAAAGCACTCTGCTAGTTCTCTTACTGATATCGAACATTCTCCCAATTCCCTATTACTGTGATCAAACTCTCCCCTAATTTCCTGTTAATTATTTCAAGTACTCTTCCATTTGCAGTTAAAGATATCAAGCACTCTACCAGTTCGCTGTACCTGATGAGAATGACACTCACAGATCCATGTTACTGTTAGCAAACACTCACACAGTTTCCCATTTCTGATATAAAATATTCTTCCAGTTCCCGGTTCATGGTATCTCACACTCACAGACCCCTGTTACTGATATCAAAAACTCTCCCAGTACCTTGTCACTGATATCAAAAACTCTCCCAGTTCCCTGTCACTGATATAGAACACTCTCCCAGTTCGCTGTTACTCTTATCGGTCACTCTCCCAGTTCCCTGTTACTGATATGGAACACTCTCCTAGTTCCCTGTTAATGATATCCCACACTCACAGACCCCTGTTACGATATCAAGTGCTCTCCCAGTTCATGTTACTAATATCAAGCACACTCACAGTTTCTTGTTACTGATATCAAACACTCTCCCAGTTCCCTGCAAATGATATCGAACACTCTCCGTTCCCTGTTACTGATACCAAACACACTTCAGAGTTTCTTGTTACTGATAGCAAACACTTTACGTTCCCTGTTACTGAAATCGAACGCTCTCCCAGTTCCCTGCTACTGATATCGAAACTCTCCCAGTTCCCTGTTAATGATATCCCACATTCACAGACCCCTGTTACGATATCAAGTGCTCTCCCAGTTCCTTGTTACTAATATCAAGCACACTCACAGTTTCTTGTTACTGAAATCAAACAATCTCCCAGTTCCGTTACTGATATCGAACAGTCTCCGTTCCCTGTAAGTGATATCGAACACTCTCCCAGTTCCCCGTTAATGATATCAAACACTCACCCAGTTCGCTGTTACTGATATCGAACACTCTCCCAGTTCCCTGTTACTGATATTAAACACTCTCCTAGTTCTCTGTTACTGATATCAAACACTCTCCCAGTTCCCTGTTACTGATACCGAACTCTCACACAGTTCCCTGCAAATGATAGCGAACACTCTCCGTTCCATGCTACTGATACCAAACACTCTTCAGAGTTTCTTGTTAGTCATAGCAAACACTCTGCGTTCCCTGTTACTGATATCGAACACTCTCCCAGTACCCTGCTACTGATATCGAAACTCTCCCAGTTCCCTTTTACTGATATGGAACACTCTCCTAGTTCTCTGTTACTGATATCAAATACTGTCCCAGTTCCCTGTTCTTGATACAGAACTCTCTCCCAGTTCCTTGCAAATGATATCGAACACTCTCCGTTCCCTGTTACAGATACCACTCTTCAGAGTCTCTTGTTACTGATATCAAACACTCTGCGTTCCCTGCTACTGATATCAAACACTCTCCCTGTTCACTGCTACTGACATCAAACACTGTCCCAGTTCCCTGTTAATGATATCCCACACTCACAGAACCCTGTTACGATATCAAGTTCTCTCCCAGTTCCTTGTTACTAATATCAAGCACACTCACAGTTTCTTGTTACTGATATCAAACAATCTCCCAGTTCCCTGTTACTGGAATCGAACAGTCTCCGTTCCCTGTTAGTGATATCGAACACTCACCCAGTTCCCCGTTACTGATATCACTCCCCCAGATCGCTGTTACTAATATCGAACACTCCCCCAGTTCCCTGTTACAGATATCGTACATCCTCGTTCCATGTTACTGATATCGAACATTCTCCCAGTTCCCTGTCACTGATATCAAACACTCTCCCAGTTCCCTTTTACTGATATGGAACACTCTCCTAGTTCTCTGTTACTGATATTAAACACTCGCCCAGTTCCCTGTTATTGATACCGAACTCTCTCACAGTTCCCTGCAAATGATATCGAACACTCTCCGTTCCCTTTTACTGATACCAACCACTCTTCAGAGTTTCTTGTTACTGATATCAAACACTCTGCGTTCCCTGTTACTGATATCGAACATTCTCCCAGTTCCCTGCTACTGATATTGAGCACTGTCCCAGTTCCATGTTAATGATATCCCACACTCACAGATCCCTGTTACGAAACCAAGTGCTCTCCCAGTTCATGTTACTAATATCACGCACACTCACAGTTTCTTGTTACTGATATCAAACAATCTGCCAGTTCCCTGTTACTGATATCGAACACTCTCCCAGTTCCCTGCTACTGATATCGAAACTCTCCCAGTTCCCTGTTAATGATATCCCACACTCACAGACCCCTGTTACGATATCAAGTGCTCTCACAGTTCCTTGTTACTAATAGCAAGCACACTCACAGTTTCTTGTTACTGATATCAAACAATCTCTCAGTTCCCTGTTACTGATATCGAGCAGTCTCCGTTCCCTGTAACTGAAATCGAACACTCTCCCAGTTCCCCGTTACTGACATCAAGCACTCACCCAGTTCGCTGTTACTGATATCGAACAATCTCCCAGTTTCCTGTTACTGATATTAAACACTCTCCTAGTTCTCTGTTACTGATATCAAACAATCTCCCAGTTCCCTGCTACTGGAATTGAACAGACTCCGTTCCCTGTTAGTGATATCGAACACTCACCCAGTTCCCCGTTACTGATATCAAACACTCTCCCAGTTCGCTGTTACTGATATCGAACACTCTCCCAGTTCCCTGTTACTGATATCGAGCACTCTCCCAGTTCCCTGTTACAGATATCAAAAACTCTCGTTCCATGTTACTGATATCGAACATTCTTCCAGTTCCCTGTCACCGATATCAAACACTCTCCCAGTTCCCTGTTACTGATATCGAACACTCTCCCAGTTCCCTGTTACTGTTATCGGTCACTCTCCCAGTTCCCCGTTACTGATATGGAACACTCTCTTAGTTCTCTGTTAGTGATATCAAACACTCTCCCTGTTCCCTATTATTGATACCGAACTCTCTCCCAGTTCCCTGCAAATGATATCGAACACTCTCCGTTCCCTGTTACTGATACCAAACACTCTTCAGAGTTTCTTGTTACTGATATCAAACACTCTGCGTTCCCTGTTACTGATATCGATCACTCTCCCAGTTCCCTGCTACTGATATCGAGCACTGTCCCAGTTCCCTGTTAATGATATCCCACACTCACAGACCCCTGTTACGATATCAAGTGCTCTCCCAGTTCCTTGTTACTAATATCAAGCACACTCACAGTTTCTTGTTACTGATATAAAACAATCTCCCAGTACCCTGTTACTGATATAGAACAGTCTCCGCTCCCAGTTAGTGATATCGAACACTCTCCCTGTTCCGTTAATGATATCGAACACTGTCCCAGTTCCCTGTTAATGATATCCCACACTCACAGACCCCTGTTACAATATCAAGCGCTCTCCCAATTCCTTGTTACTGATATCAAACACTCTCCCAGTTCGCGGTTACTGATATCGAGCACTCTCCCAGTTCCCAGTTACAGATATCGAACACTCTCGTTCCATGTTATGATATCAAACATTCTCCCAGTTCCCTGTCACTGATATCAAACACTCTCCCAGTTCCCCGTTACTGTTATCGGTCACTCTCCCAGTTCCCTGTTAATGATATCCCACACTCACAGACACCTGTTACGAGATCAAGTGCTCCCCCAGTTCCTTGTTACTAATATCAAGCACACTCACAATTTCTTGTTACTGATATCGAACATTCTCCCAGTTCCCTGTCACTGATATCAAACACTCTCCCAGTTCCCTGTTACTGATATCAAACACTCTCCCAGTTCCCTGATATCGAACACTCTCCATTCCCTGTTCCTGATATCATACACTTTCCCAGTACCCTGTTACTGATTTCGAACAGTCTCCTAGTTCCCTGTTACGGATATCACACAGTCTCCCAGTTCCCTGTTACTATATCAAACAATCTCCCAGTTCCCTGTTACTGATATCCAATAGTCTCCATTCCGTGTTAGTTATATTGAACCCTCTCCCAGTTCGCTGTTACTGATATCCAACAATCTCCCAGTTCCCTGTTACTGATATTGGACACTCACAGTTCCCTTCGACTGATATCGAACACTCTCCCAGTTCCAAGTTACTGTTACCAAGTACAATCCCGGTTCTCTGTTACTGTTATCAAACACTCTCCCAATCCCTGTTACTGATAACGAACACTCCCCAATTCCCTGTTACTGAAATCAAAA
Organism: Mobula birostris; assembly: GCF_030028105.1. Taxonomy (NCBI): domain Eukaryota; kingdom Metazoa; phylum Chordata; class Chondrichthyes; order Myliobatiformes; family Myliobatidae; genus Mobula; species Mobula birostris. The sequence continues at coordinate 94,628,180 of NC_092378.1, forward strand.
ACTCTGCCAATTCCCTGTTACTCAAATAAAACACTCTCCAAATTCCCTGTTACTGATAACGAACACTCCACCAGTTCCGCGCTACTGATATAAAACATACTCCCAGTACCTGTTACGGATATCAAACTCTCCCCCCGGTTCCCTGCTACTGATATCGATCAATCTCCCAGTTCTCTGTTACTGTTATCGAACACTCTCCCATTTTTGTCACTGATATCGAACACAGACCCAGTTCGTTGTTACTGATATCGAACACTCTCACTGTTCCCTGATATCGAACACTCTCTGTTCCCCGTTACTGTTATCGAACACTTTCCCAGTTCCCTGCTACTGATATCGAAACTCTCCCAGTTCCCTGTTAATGATATCTCACACTCACAGAACCCCTGTTACGATAACAAGTGCTCTCCCAATTCCTTGTTACTAATATCAAGCACACTCACAGTTTCTTGTTACTGATATCAAACAAGCTCCCAGTTCCCTGTTACCCTTATCGGTCACTCTCCCAGTTCCCTGTTACTGATATGGAACACTCTCCTAGTTCTCTGTTCATGATACCGAACTCTCTCCCAGTTCCCTGCAAATGATATCGAACACTCTCCGTTCCCTGTTACTGATACCAAACACTCTTCAGAGTTTCTTGTTACTGATAGCAAACAGTCTGCGTTGCCTGTTACTGATATCGAACACTCTGCCAGTTCCCTGCTACTGATACCGAAACTCTCCCAGTTCCCTGTTAATGATATCCCACACTCACAGACCCATGTTACGATATCAAGTGCTCTCACAGTTCCTTGTTACTAATATCAAGCACACTCACAGTTTCTTGTTACTGATATCAAACAATCTCACAGTTCCCTGTTACTGATATCGAACAGTCTCCGTTCCCTGTTAGTGATATCAAACACTCAACCTTTGACCCGTTACTGATATCAAACACTCTCCCAGTTCGCTGTTACTGATATCGAACCCTCTCCCAGATCCCTGTTACTGATATCGAGCACTCTCCCAGTTCCCTGTTACAGATATCGAACACTCTCGTTCCATGTTACTGATATCGAACATTCTCCCAGTTCCTTGTCACTGATATCAAACAGTCTCCCAGTTCCCTGTTATTGATAACGAACTCTCTCCCAGTTCCCTGCAAATGATATCGAACACTCTCCGTTCCCTGTTACTGATATCAAACACTCTCCCAGTTCGCTGTTACTGATATCGAACACTCTCCCAGTTCCCTGTTACTGTTACCGGTCACCCTCCCATTTCCCTGTTAATGATATCCCATGCTCACAGACCTCTGTTACGATATCAAGTGCTCTCCCAGTTCCTTGTTACTAATATCAAGCACACTCACAGTTTCTTGTTACTGATATCAAACAATCTCACAGTTCCCTGTTACAAATATCGAGCAGTCTCTGTTCCCTGTTAGTGAGAGCAAACACTCTCCCAGTTCCGTTACTGATATCGAACACTGTCCCAGTTCCCTGTTAATGATATCCCACACTCACAGACCCCTGTTACGACATCAAGTGCTCTCCCAGTTCCCTGTTACTAATATCAAGAACACTCACAATTTCTTGTTACTGATATCGAACACTCTCCCAGTTCCCTGTTACTGATATCAAACACACTCCCAGCTCGCTTTTACTGATATCGAACACTCTCCCAGTTCCCTGTTACTGATATGAGCACTCTCCCAGTTCCCTGTTAATGATATCCCACACTCACAGAACCCTGTTACGATATCAAGTGCTCTCCCAGATCCTTGTTACTAATATCAAGCACACTCACAGTTTCTTGTTACTGAAATCAAACAATCTCCCAGTTCCCTGTTAATGGTATGGAACAGTCTCCGTTCCCGGTAAGTGATATCGAAAACTCTCCCAGTTCCCCGTTACTGATATCGAACACTCTCCCAGTTCCCTGTTACTGATATCGAGCACTCTCCCAGTTCCCTGTTACTGTTACCGGTCACTCTCCCATTTCCCTGTTAATGATATCCCACACTCACAGACACCTGTTACGATATCAAATGCTCTCCCAGTTCCTTGTTACTAATATCAAGCACACTCACAGTTTCTTGTTACTGATATCCAACATTCTCCCAGTTCCCTGTCACTTTTATCAAACACTCTCCCAGTTCCCTGTTACTGATATGGAACACTCTCCTAGTTCTCTGTTACTGATATCAAACACTCTCCGTTCCCTGTTATTGATACCAAGCAGTCTTCAGAGTTTCTAGTTACTGATATCAAACACTCTGCATTCCCTGTTATCGTACACTGTCCCAGTTCCGCGTTAATGATATCCCACACTCACAGACCCCTGTTACGATATCAAGTGCTCTCCCAGTTCGTTGTTACTAATATCAAGCACACTCCAAGTTTCTTGTTACTGATATCAAACAATCTCCCAGTTCCCTGTTACTGATATCGAACACTCTCCATTCCCTGTTAGTGATATCGAACACTCTCCCAGTTCCCTGTTACTGTTACCAGTCACTCTCCCAGTTCCCTGTTAAAGATATCCCACACTCACAGACACCTGTTACGATATCAAATGCTCTCCCAGTTCTTTGTTACTAATATCAAGCACACTCACAGTTTCTTGTTACTGATAACCAACATTCTCCCAGTTCCCTGTCACTTTTATCAAACACTCTCCCAGTTCCCTTCTACTGATATAGAGCACTCGCAGTTCCCTTCTACTGATTTCGAACACTTTCCCAGTTCCCTGTTACTGATAACGGACACTCCCCAATTCCCTGTTACTGAAATCAAATACTCTGCCAATTCCCTGTTACACAAATAAAACACTCTCCAAGTTCCCTGTTATGATAACGAACACTCCACCAGTTCCGCGCTACTCATATAAAACACTCTCCCAGTACCTGTTACGGATATCAAACTCTCGCCTGCTTCCCCGCTACTGATATCGAACACTCTCACTGTTCCCTGTTACTGATATCAAACACTCTCACTGTTCCCTGATATTGAACACTCTCTGTTCCACATTACTGGTATCGAACAATCTCCCAGTTCCCTGTTACTGATATCAAACACTCTCCGAGTTCCCTGTTACTGATATCAAACACTCCCCCAGTTCCCTGTTACTGTTATCGGCCACTCTCCCAGTTCCTTTTTACTGATATGGAACACTCTCCTAGTTCTCTGTCACTGATATCAAACACTTCCCCAGTTCCCTGTTATTGATACCGAACTCTCTCCCAGTACCCTGCAAATGATATCGAACACTCTCCGTTCCCTGTTACTGATATGAAACACTCTCCTAGTTCTCTTTTACTGATATCAAACACTTCCCCAGTTCCCTGTTATTGATACCGAACTCTCTCCTAGTACCCTGCAAATGATATCGAACACTCTCCGTTCCCTGTTACTGATACCAAACACTCTTCAGAGTTTCTTGTTACTGATATCAAACACTCTTACGTTCCCTGTTACTGATATCAAACACTCTCCCTGTTCCGTGCTACTGATATCGAACTCTGTCCCAGTTCCCTGTTAATGATATCCCACACTCACAGAACCCTGTTACGATATCAAGTGCTCTCCCAGATCCTTGTTACTAATAACAAGCACACTCACAGTTTCTTGTTACTGAAATCAAACAATCTCCCAGTTCCCTGTTACTGGTATGGAACAGTCTCCGTTCCCGGTAAGTGATATTGAAAACTCTCCCAGTTCCCCATTACTGATATCGAACACTCTCCCAGTTCCCTGTTACTGATATCGAGCACTCTCCCAGTTCCTCGTTACTGTGACCGGTCACTCTCCCATTTCCCTGTTAATGATATCCCACACTCACAGACACCTGTTACGATATCAAATGCACTCCCAGTTCCTTGTTACTAATATCAAGCACACTCACAGTTTCTTGTTACTGAAATCAAACAATCTCCCAGTTCCCTGTTACTGGTATGGAACAGTCTCCGTTCCCGGTAAGTGATATTGAAAACTCTCCCAGTTCCCAGTTACTGATATCGAACACTCTCCCAGTTCCCTGTTACTGATATCGAGCACTCTCCCAGTTCCTCGTTACTGTGACCGGTCACTCTCCCATTTCCCTGTTAATGATATCCCACACTCACAGACACCTGTTACGATATCAAATGCACTCCCAGTTCCTTGTTACTAATATCAAGCACACTCACAGTTTCTTGTTACTGATATCAAACAGTCTCCCAGTTCCATTTTACTGGTATCGAACACTCTCCCAGTAACCTGTTACTGATATCGAATACTCACTCAGTTCCCCGTTACTGATATAAAACACTCTCCCAGCTCCCTGTTGCAGATATCAAACACTCTCGTTCTACGTTACTGATATCGAACATTCTCCCAGTTCCCTGTCACCGATATCAAACACTCTCGCAGTTCCCCATTACTGATATCGAACACTCTCCCAGTACCCTGTTACTGTTATCGGTCACTCTACCAGTTCCCTGTTACTGATATGGAACACTCAACTAATTCTCTGTTACTGATATCAAACAGTCTCCGTTCCCTGTTACTGATACCAAGCACTCTTCAGAGTTTCTAGTTACTGATATCAAACACTCTGCGTTCCCTGTTACTGATATCGAACACTCTCCCAGCTCCCTGCTACTGATATCGAACACTGTCCGAGTTCCGTGTTAATGATATCCCACACTCACAGACCCCTGTTACGATATCAAGTGCTCTCCCAGGTCCTTGTTACTAATATCAAGTACACTCAAAGTTTCTTGTTACTGATATCAAACAATCTCCCAGTTCCCTGTTACTGATATCGAACTCTCTCCGTTCCCTGTTAGTGATATCGAACACTCTCCCAGTTCCCTGTTACTGATATCGAGCACTCTCCCAGTTCCCTGTTACTGTTACCGGTCACTCTCCCAGTTCCCTGTTAATGATATCCCACCCTCACAGACCCCTGTTACGATATCAAGTGCTCTCCCAGATCCTTGTTACTAATATCAAGCACACTCACAGTTTCTTGTTACTGAAATCAAACAATCTCCCAGTTCCCTGTTACTGGTATGGAACAGTCTCCGTTCCCGGTAAGTGATATCGAAAACTCTCCCAGTTCCCCGTTACTGATATCGAACACTCTCCCAGTTCCCTGTTACTGATATCGAGCACTCTCCCAGTTCCCTGTTACTGTTACCGGTCACTCTCCCATTTCCCTGTTAATGATATCCCACACTCACAGACACCTGTTACGATATCAAATGCTCTCCCAGTTCCTTGTTACTAATATCAAGCACACTCACAGTTTCTTGTTACTGATATCAAACATTCTCCCAGTTCCCTGTCACTTTTATCAAACACTCTCCCAGTTCCCTGTTACTGATATCGAATACTCGCAGTTCCCTTCTACTGATATAGAACACTCTCCCAGTTCCCTGTTACTGATAACGAACACTCCACCAGTTCCGCGCTACTCATATAAAACACTCTCCCAGTACCTGTTACGGATATCAAACTCTCGCCCGGTTCCCTGCTACTGATATCGAACACTCTCACTGTTCCCTGATATTGAACACTCTCTGTTCCCCATTACTGATATCGAACACTGTCCCAGTTCCCTGTTAATGATATCCCACACTCAAAGCCCCTGTTACATAATCAAGTGCTCTCCCAGTTCCTTGTTACTAATATCAAGCACACTCACAGTTTCTTGTTACTGATAAACAACATTCTCCCAGTTCCCTTCTACTGATATCGAACCCTCTTCCAGTTCCTTGTTACTGATATCGATCAATCTCCCAGTTCTCGGATACAGTTATCGAACACTCTCCCAGTTCCCTGTTACTGATATTGAACACTCGCAGTTCCCTTCCACTGATATCACTCTCCCAGTTCCATGTTACTGTTATCAAATACAATCCCAGTTGTCTGTTACTTATAACGAACACTCCCCAATTCCCTGTTACTGAAATCAAACACTCTGCCAATTCCCTGTTACTCAAATAACACAGTCTCCAAGTTTCCTGTTATGATAACGAACACTCCACCAGTTCCGTGCTGCTCATATAAAACACTCTCCCAGTACCTGTTATGGATATCAAACTCTCACCCGGTTCCCTGCTACTGATATCGAGCACTCTCCCGGTTCCCTGTTACTGATATCAAACAATCTGCCAGTTCCCTGTTACTGATATCGAACACTCTCCCAGTTCCCTGCTACTGATATTGAAACTCTCCCAGTTCCCTATTAATGATATCTCACACTTACAGACCCCTGTTACGATATCAAGTGCTCTCCCAGTTCTTTGTTACTAACATCAAGCACACTCACCATTTCTTGTTACTGATATCAAACAATCTCACAGTTCCCTGTTAATGATATCCCACACTCACAGACCCCTGTTACACAATCAAGTGCTCTCCCAGTTCCTTATTACTAATATCAAGCCCACTCACAGTTTCTTGTTACTGATATCAAGCAATCTCTCAGTTCCCTGTTACTGGAATCGAACAGTCTCCGTTCCCTGTTAGTGATATCGAACACTCATCCAGTTCCCCATTACTGATATCAAACACTCTCCCAGTTCGCTGTTACAGATATCGAACACTCTCCCAGTTCCCTGTTACAGATATCGAGCACTCTCCCAATTCCCTGTTACAGATATCGAACACTCTCGTTCCATATTACTGATATCGAGCATTCTCCCAGTTCCCTGTCACTGATATCAAACACTCTCCCAGTTCCCTGTTAATGATATCTCACACTCACATACCCTTGTTACTGATATCAAAAACTCTCCCAGTTCCCTGTCACTGATATCAAACACTCTCCCAGATCCCTGTCACTGATATTGAACACTCTCCCAGTTCCCTGTTACTCTTATCGGTCACTCTCCCAGTTCTCTGTTACTGATATGGAACACTCTCCTAGTTCTCTGTTCATGATACCGAACTCTCTCCCTGTTCCCTGCAAATGATATCGAACACTCACAGTTCCCTGTTACTGATACCAAACATTCTTCAGAGTTTCTTGTTACTGATAGCAGTCTGCGTTCCCTGTTACTGATAACGAACACTCTCCCAGTTCCCTGCTACTGATAATCGAAACTCTCCCAGTTCCCTGTTAATGATATTCCACACGCACACACCCGTTACGATATCAAGTGCTCTCCCAGTTCCTTGTTACTAATATCAAGCACACTCACAGTTTCTTGTTACTGATATCAAACGATCTCCCAGTTCCCTGTTACTGATATCGAACAGTCTCCGTTCCCTGTTAGTGATATCGAACACTCACCCCTTTACTCGTTACTGATATCAAACACTCTCCCAGTTCCCTGTTACTGAAATCGAGCACTCTCCCAGTTCCCTATTACAGATATCGAACACTCTTGTTCCATGTTACTGATATCGAACATTCTCCCAATTCCATGTCACTGATATCAGACACTCTCCGAGTTCCCTGTTACAGTTATCGGTCACTCTCCCAGTTCCCTTTAACTGATATGGAACACTCTACTAGTTCCCTGTTACTGATATCAAACAATCTCCCAGTTCCCTGTTACTGATATCGAACAGTCTCCATTCCCTGTTAGTGATATCAAACACACTCCCAGTTCCGTTACTGATATCAAACAGTCTCCATTCACTGTTAGTTATATTGAACCCTTTCCCAGTTCCCTGTTACTGATATCCAACAAACTCCCAGTTCCCTGTTACTGATATTGAACACTCTCCCAGTTCCATGTTACAGTTATCAAATACAATCCCAGTTCTCTGTTACTGTTATCAAACACTCTCCCAATTCCCTGTTACTGAAATCAAACACTCTGCCAATTCCCTGTTACTCTTATAAAACACTTTCCAAATTCCCTGTTACTGATAACGAACACTCCAACAGTTCCGCGCGACTGATATAAAACACTCTCCCAGTACCTGTTACGGATATCAAACTCTCCCCCGGTTCCCTGCTACTGATATCGAACACTCTCCCAGTTCCCTGTTACTGATATTGAACAGAGTCCATTCCCTGTTAGTGATATCGAACACCCCCCCAGTTCCCTGTTACTGATATCGATCAATCTCCCAGTTCGCTGTTACTGTTATCGAACACTTTCCCAGCTCCCGGTTAATGATATCCCACACTCACAGGCCCCTGTTACAATATCAAGTGCTCACCGAGTTCCTTGTTACTAATATCAAGCACACTCACAGTTTCTTGTTACTGATATCAAACAATCTCACAGGTCCCTGTTACTGATATCAAACACTCTCCCAGTTCGCTGTTACTGATTTCGCACACTCTCCCAGTTCCCTGCTACAGATATCGAACACTGTCCCAGTTCCCTGTTAATGATATCCCACACTCACAGACCCCTGTTACGATATCATGTGCTCTCCCAGTTCCTTGTTACTTATATGAAGCACACTCACAATTTCTTGTTACTGATATAAAACAATCTCCCAGTTCCCTGTTACTGATATCGAGCAGTCTCCGTTCCCTGTTAGTGATATCGATCACTCTCCCAGTTCCCTGTTACTGATATCGATCAATCTCCCAATTCTCTGTTAATGATATCCCACACTCACAGACCCCGTTACGATATCAAGTGCTCTCCCAGTTCCTTGCGACTAATATCAAGCACACTCAGTTTCTTGTTACTGATATCAAACAATCTCCCAGTTCCCTGTTACTGATATTGAACAGTCTCCGTTCCCTGTTAGTGATATCGAACACTCACCCATTTACCCGTTACTGCTATCAAGTACTCTCCCAGTTCGCTGTTACTGATATTGAACGCTCGCAGTTCCCTGTTACTGATATCGATCAATCTCCCAGTTCTCTGTTACAGTTATCGAACACTCTCCCATTTTCCTGTGACTGATATCGAACACAGGCCCAGTTCGATGTTACTGATATCGTACACTCTCACTGTTCCCTGATATCGAACACTCTTGTTCCCCGTTACTGTTATCGAACACTCTCCCAGTTCCCTGCTACTGATATTGAAACTCTCCCAGTTCCCTGTTAATGATATCTCACACTTACAGACCCCTGTTACGATATCAAGTGCTCTCCCAGTTCCTTGTTACTAATATCAAGCACACTCACCGTTTCTTGTTACTGATATCAAACAATCTCACAGTTCCCTGTTAATGATATCCCACACTCACAGACCCCTGTTACATAATCAAGTGCTCTCCCAGTTCATAATTACTAATATCAAGCCCACTCACAGTTTCTTGTTACTGATATCAAACAATCTCCCAGTTCCCTGTTACTGGAATCGAACTGTCTCCGTTCCCTGTTAGTGATATCGAACACTCACCCAGTTCCCCGTTATTGATATCAAACACTCTCCCAGTTCGCTGTTACAGATATTGAACACTCTCCCAGTTCCCTGTTACTGATATCAAGCACTCTCCCAGTTCCCTGTTACAGATATCGAACACTCTCGTTCCATGTTACTGATATCGAGCATTCTCCGAGTTCCCTGTCACTGATATCAAACACTCTCACAGTTCCCTGTTATTGATATCGAACACTCGCCCAGTTCCCTGTTACTGTTATCGGTCACTCTCCCATTTCCCTGTTACTGATATCAAACACTCTCCCAGTTCGCTGTTACTGATTTCGCACACTCTCCCAGTTCCCTGCTACTAATATCGAACACTGTCCCAGTTCCCTGTTAATGATGTCCCACACTCACAGACCCCTGTTACGATATCAAGTGCTCTCCCAGTTCCATGTTACTAATATCAAGCAAACTCACAATTTCTTGTTACTGATAACGAACACTCTCCCAGTTCCCTGTTACTGATATCAAACACTCTCCCAGTTCGCTCTTACTGATATCGAACACTCTCCTAGTTCCCTGTTACTGATATCGAGCACTCTCCCAGTTCCCTGTTATAGATATCGAACACTCTCGTTCCATGTTATGATATCCAACATTCTCCCAGTTCCCTGTCACTGATATCAAACACTCTCCCAGTTCCCTGTTACTGATATCAAACACTCTCCTAGTACCTGTTACGGATATCAAACTCTCGCCCGGTTCCCTGCTACTGATATCGAACACTCTCACTGTTCCCTGATATTGAACACTCTCTGTTCCCCATTACTGATATCGAACACTGTCCCAGTTCCCTGTTAATGATATCCCACACTCAAAGCCCCTGTTACATAATCAAGTGCTCTCCCAGTTCCTTGTTACTAATATCAAGCACACTCACAGTTTCTTGTTACTGATAAACAACATTCTCCCAGTTCCCTTCTACTGATATCGAACCCTCTCCCAGTTCCCTGTTACTGATATCGATCAATCTCCCAGTTCTCGGATACAGTTATCGAACACTATCCCAGTTCCCTGTTACTGATATTGAACACTCGCAGTTCCCTTCCACTGATATCACTCTCCCAGTTCCATGTTACTGTTATCAAATACAATCCCAGTTGTCTGTTACTTATAACGAACACTCCCCAATTCCCTGTTACTGAAATCAAACACTCTGCCAATTCCCTGTTACTCAAATAACACAGTCTCCAAGTTCCCTGTTATGATAACGAACACTCCACCAGTTCCGTGCTGCACATATAAAACACTCTCCCAGTACCTGTTATGGATATCAAACTCTCGCCCGGTTCCCTGCTACTGAAAGCGAACACTCTCCCAGTTCCCTGTTACTGATATCGATCAATCTCCCAGTTCTCGGATACAGTTATCGAACACTCTCCCATTTTCCTGTCACTGATATCGAACACTCTCCCAGTTCCCTGCTACTGATATTGAAACTCTCTCAGTTCCCTGTTAATGATATCTCACACTTACAGACCCCTGTTACGATATCAAGTGCTCTCCCAGTTCTTTGTTACTAACATCAAGCACACTCACCATTTCTTGTTACTGATATCAAACAATCTCACAGTTCCCTGTTAATGATATCCCACACTCACAGACCCCTGTTACATAATCATGTGCACTCCCAGTTCCTTGTTACTAATAAGAAGCACACTCACCGTTACTTGTTACTGATATCAAACAATCTCCCAGTTCCCTGTTACTGATATCAAACACTCTCCCAGTTCGCTGTTACTGATATCGAACACTTTCCCAGCTCCCGGTTAATGATATCCCACACTCACAGACCCCTGTTACGATATCAAGTGCTCTCCCAGTTCCTTGTTACTAATATCAAGCACACTCACAGTTTCCTGTTACTGATACCAAACACTCTCCCAGTTCGCTGTTACTGATTTCGCACATTCTCCCAGTTCCCTGCTACTAATATCGAACACTGTCCCAGTTCCCTGTTAATGATATCCCACACTCACAGACCCCTGTTACGATATCAAGTGCTCTCCCAGTTCCTTGTTACTAATATCAAGCACACTCACAATTTCTTGTTACTGATATCGAACACTCTCCCAGTTCCCTGTTACTGATATCAAACACTCTCCCAGTTCCATGTTACTGTTATCAAATACAATCCCAGTTCTCTGTTACTGTTATCAAGCTCTCTCCCAGTTCCCTGTTACTGATAACGAACACTCCTCAATTCCCTGTTACTGAATTCAAACACTCTGCCAATTCCCTGTTGCTCAAATAAAACACTCTCCAAGTTCCCTGTTACTGATAACGAACACTCCACCAGTTCCGTGCTACTCATACAAAACACTCTCCCAGTACCTGTTACGGATATCAAACTCTCGCCTGGTTCCCTGCTACTGATATCGAGCACTCTCCCAGTTCCCTGTTACTGATATCGATCAATCTCCCAGTTCTCTGATACAGTTATCGAACACTCTACCATTTCCCTGTCACTGATATCGAACACAGACCCAGTTCGTTGTTACTGATATCGTACACTCTCACTGTTCCCTGATATCGAACACACTGTGTTCCCCGTTACTGTTATGATACACTCTCCCAGTTCCCTGCTACTGATATTCAAACTCTCCCAGTTCCCTGTTAATGATATCTCACACTGACAGACCCCTGTTACGATATCATGTGCTCTCCCAGTTCCTTGTTACTAACATCAAGCACACTCACCGTTACTTGTTACTGATATCAAACAATTTCCCAGTTCCCTGTTACTGATATCAAACACTCTCCCAGTTCGCTGTTACTGATATCTAAACTCTCCCAGTTCCCTGTTAATGATATCTCACACTCACAGACCCTTGTTACTGATATCAAAATCTCTCCCAGTTCCCTGTGACTGATATCAAACACTCTCCCAGTTCCCCGTCACTGATATCGAACACTCTCCCCGTTCCCTGTTACTCTTATCGGTCACTCTCCCAGTTCACTGTTACTGATATGGAACACTCTCCTAGTTCTCTGTTAATGATACCGAACTCTCTCCCAGTTCCCTGCAAATGATATCGAAAACTTTCTGTTCCCTGTTACTGATATCGAACACTCTCCCAGTTCCCTGCTATTAATATCGAAACACTCCCATTTCCCTGTTAATGATATCCCACAGTCACAGACCCCTCTTACAATATCAAGTGCTCTCCCAGTTCCTTGTTATTAATATCAAGCACACTCACAGTTTCGTGTTACTGATATGAAACAATCTCCCAGTTCCCTGTTACTGGTATCAAACACTCTCCCAGTTCCCTGCTACTGATATCGAGCACTATCCCAGTTTCCGGTTAATGATATCCCATACTCACAGACTGCTGTTACGATATCAAGCGCTCTCCCAGTTCCTTGTTACTAATATCAAGCACACTCACAATTTCTTGTTACTGATATCGAACACACTCCCAGTTCCCTGTTACTGATATCGAGCACTTCCCAGTTTCCTGTTATAGATATCGAACACTCTCGTTCCATGTTATGATATCGAACATTCTCCCAGTTCCCTGTCACTGTATCAAACACTGTCCCAGTTCCCTGTTACTGATATCCAACACTCTCACAGTTCCCTGTTATTGTTACCGGTCACTCTCCCAGTTCCCTGTTAATGATATCCCACACTCACAGACACCTGTTGCGATATCAAATGCTCTCCCAGTTCCTTGTTACTAATATCAAGCACACTCACAGTTTCTTGTTACTGATATCCAACATTCTCCCAGTTCCCTGTCACTTTTATCGAACACTCTCCCAGTTCCCTTTTACTGATATCGAACACTCTCCCAGTTCCATGTTACTGTTATCAAATACAATCCCAGTTCTCTGTTACTGTTATCAAACACTCTCCCAGTTCCTTGTTACTGATAACGAACACTCCCCAATTCCCTGTTACTGAAATCAAACACTCTGCCAATTCCCTGTTACTCAAATAAAACACTCTCCAAGTTCCCTGTTATGATAACGAACACTCCAACAGTTCCGTGCTGCTCATATAAAACACTCTCCCAGTACCTGTTATGGATATCAAACTCTCGCCCGGTTCCCTGCTACTGATATCGAACACTCTCCCAGTTCCCTGTTACTGATATCGATCAATCTCCCAGTTCTCGGATACAGTTATCGAACACTCTCCCATTTTCCTGTCACTGATATCGAACACAGACCCAGTTCGTTGTTACTGATATCGTACACTCTCACTGTTCCCCGATATCGAACACTCTCTGTTCCCCGTTACTGTTATCGAACACTCTCCCAGTTCCCTGCTACTGATATTGAAACTCTCCCAGTTCCCTGTTAATGATATCTCACATTTACAGACCCTGTTACGATATCAAGTGCTCTCCCAGTTCTTTGTTACTAACATCAAACACACTCACCATTTCTTGTTACTGATATCAAACAATCTCACAGTTCCCTGTTAATGATATCCCACACTCACAGACCCCTGTTACACAATCAAGTGCTCTCCCAGTTCCTTATTACTAATATCAAGCCCACTCACAGTTTCTTGTTACTGATATCAAACAATCTCCCAGTTCCCTGTTACTGGAATCGAACAGTTTCCGTTCCCTGTTAGTGATATCGAACACTCACCCAGTTCCCCGTTACTGATATCAAACACTCTCCCAGTTCGCTGTTACAGATATCGAACACTCTCCCAGTTCCCTGTTACTGATATCGAGCACTCTCCCAATTCCCTGTTACAGATATCGAACACTCTCGTTCCATGTTACTGATATCGAGCATTCTCCCAGTTCCCTGTCACTGATATCAAACACTCTCCCAGTTCCCTGTTATTGATATCGAGCACTCTCCCAGTTCCCTGTTACTGTTATCGGTCACTCTCCCAGTTCCCTGTTACTGATATGGAACACTCTCCCAGTTCACTATTACTGATATCGAACACTCTCCCAGTTTCCTGCTACTGATATCGAACACTTTCCCAGTTCCCGGTTAATGATATCCCACACTCACAGACCCCTGTTACGATATCTAACAATCTCCCAGGTCCCTTTTACTGATATCGAACAGTTTCCATTCCGTTAGTGATATCGAACACTCTCCCAGTTCCCTGTTACTGATATCAAACACTCTCCCAGTTCGCTGTTACTGATATCGAACACTCTCCCAGTTCCCTGCTACTGATATCGACCACTCTCCCAGTTCCCTGTTAATGATATCCCACACTCACAGACCCCTGTTACGATATCATGTGCTCTCCCTGTTCCTTGTTACTAATATCAAGCACACTCACAATTTCTTGTTACTGATATCGAACACTCTCCCAGTTCCCTGTTACTGATATCAAACACTCTCCCAGTTCCATGTTACTGTTATCAAATACAATCCCAGTTCTCTGTTACTGTTATCAAGCTCTCTCCCAGTTCCCTGTTACTGATAACGAACACTCCCCAATTCCCTGTTACTGAATTCAAACACTCTGCCAATTCCCTGTTGCTCAAATAAAACACTCTCCAAGTTCCCTGTTACTGATAACGAACACTCCACCAGTTCCGTGCTACTCATACAAAACACTCTCCCAGTACCTGTTACGGATATCAAACTCTCGCCTGGTTCCCTGCTACTGATATCGAGCACTCTCCCAGTTCCCTGTTACTGATATCGATCAATCTCCCAGTTCTCTGATACAGTTATCGAACACTCTACCATTTCCCTGTCACTGATATCGAACACAGACCCAGTTCGTTGTTACTGATATCGTACACTCTCACTGTTCCCTGATATCGAACACACTGTGTTCCCCGTTACTGTTATGATACACTCTCCCAGTTCCCTGCTACTGATATTCAAACTCTCCCAGTTCCCTGTTAATGATATCTCACACTGACAGACCCCTGTTACGATATCATGTGCTCTCCCAGTTCCTTGTTACTAACATCAAGCACACTCACCGTTACTTGTTACTGATATCAAACAATTTCCCAGTTCCCTGTTACTGATATCAAACACTCTCCCAGTTCGCTGTTACTGATATCTAAACTCTCCCAGTTCCCTGTTAATGATATCTCACACTCACAGACCCTTGTTACTGATATCAAAATCTCTCCCAGTTCCCTGTGACTGATATCAAACACTCTCCCAGTTCCCCGTCACTGATATCGAACACTCTCCCCGTTCCCTGTTACTCTTATCGGTCACTCTCCCAGTTCACTGTTACTGATATGGAACACTCTCCTAGTTCTCTGTTAATGATACCGAACTCTCTCCCAGTTCCCTGCAAATGATATCGAAAACTTTCTGTTCCCTGTTACTGATATCGAACACTCTCCCAGTTCCCTGCTATTAATATCGAAACACTCCCATTTCCCTGTTAATGATATCCCACAGTCACAGACCCCTCTTACAATATCAAGTGCTCTCCCAGTTCCTTGTTATTAATATCAAGCACACTCACAGTTTCGTGTTACTGATATGAAACAATCTCCCAGTTCCCTGTTACTGGTATCAAACACTCTCCCAGTTCCCTGCTACTGATATCGAGCACTATCCCAGTTTCCGGTTAATGATATCCCATACTCACAGACTGCTGTTACGATATCAAGCGCTCTCCCAGTTCCTTGTTACTAATATCAAGCACACTCACAATTTCTTGTTACTGATATCGAACACACTCCCAGTTCCCTGTTACTGATATCGAGCACTTCCCAGTTTCCTGTTATAGATATCGAACACTCTCGTTCCATGTTATGATATCGAACATTCTCCCAGTTCCCTGTCACTGTATCAAACACTGTCCCAGTTCCCTGTTACTGATATCCAACACTCTCACAGTTCCCTGTTATTGTTACCGGTCACTCTCCCAGTTCCCTGTTAATGATATCCCACACTCACAGACACCTGTTGCGATATCAAATGCTCTCCCAGTTCCTTGTTACTAATATCAAGCACACTCACAGTTTCTTGTTACTGATATCCAACATTCTCCCAGTTCCCTGTCACTTTTATCGAACACTCTCCCAGTTCCCTTTTACTGATATCGAACACTCTCCCAGTTCCATGTTACTGTTATCAAATACAATCCCAGTTCTCTGTTACTGTTATCAAACACTCTCCCAGTTCCTTGTTACTGATAACGAACACTCCCCAATTCCCTGTTACTGAAATCAAACACTCTGCCAATTCCCTGTTACTCAAATAAAACACTCTCCAAGTTCCCTGTTATGATAACGAACACTCCAACAGTTCCGTGCTGCTCATATAAAACACTCTCCCAGTACCTGTTATGGATATCAAACTCTCGCCCGGTTCCCTGCTACTGATATCGAACACTCTCCCAGTTCCCTGTTACTGATATCGATCAATCTCCCAGTTCTCGGATACAGTTATCGAACACTCTCCCATTTTCCTGTCACTGATATCGAACACAGACCCAGTTCGTTGTTACTGATATCGTACACTCTCACTGTTCCCCGATATCGAACACTCTCTGTTCCCCGTTACTGTTATCGAACACTCTCCCAGTTCCCTGCTACTGATATTGAAACTCTCCCAGTTCCCTGTTAATGATATCTCACATTTACAGACCCTGTTACGATATCAAGTGCTCTCCCAGTTCTTTGTTACTAACATCAAACACACTCACCATTTCTTGTTACTGATATCAAACAATCTCACAGTTCCCTGTTAATGATATCCCACACTCACAGACCCCTGTTACACAATCAAGTGCTCTCCCAGTTCCTTATTACTAATATCAAGCCCACTCACAGTTTCTTGTTACTGATATCAAACAATCTCCCAGTTCCCTGTTACTGGAATCGAACAGTTTCCGTTCCCTGTTAGTGATATCGAACACTCACCCAGTTCCCCGTTACTGATATCAAACACTCTCCCAGTTCGCTGTTACAGATATCGAACACTCTCCCAGTTCCCTGTTACTGATATCGAGCACTCTCCCAATTCCCTGTTACAGATATCGAACACTCTCGTTCCATGTTACTGATATCGAGCATTCTCCCAGTTCCCTGTCACTGATATCAAACACTCTCCCA
Source organism: Mobula birostris (assembly GCF_030028105.1). Classification (NCBI taxonomy): domain Eukaryota; kingdom Metazoa; phylum Chordata; class Chondrichthyes; order Myliobatiformes; family Myliobatidae; genus Mobula; species Mobula birostris. The sequence goes on from NC_092378.1 coordinate 94,645,532, forward strand.
GTTCCCTGTTATTGATATCGAGCACTCTCCCAGTTCCCTGTTACTGTTATCGGTCACTCTCCCAGTTCCCTGTTACTGATATGGAACACTCTCCCAGTTCACTATTACTGATATCGAACACTCTCCCAGTTTCCTGCTACTGATATCGAACACTTTCCCAGTTCCCGGTTAATGATATCCCACACTCACAGACCCCTGTTACGATATCTAACAATCTCCCAGGTCCCTTTTACTGATATCGAACAGTTTCCATTCCGTTAGTGATATCGAACACTCTCCCAGTTCCCTGTTACTGATATCAAACACTCTCCCAGTTCGCTGTTACTGATATCGAACACTCTCCCAGTTCCCTGCTACTGATATCGACCACTCTCCCAGTTCCCTGTTAATGATATCCCACACTCACAGACCCCTGTTACGATATCATGTGCTCTCCCTGTTCCTTGTTACTAATATCAAGCACACTCACAGTTTCTTGTTACTGATATCAAACAATCTCCCAGTTCCCTGTTACTGATATCACACACTCTCCCAGTTCGCTGTTACTGATATCGAAACACTCCCAGTTCCGTGTTAATGATATCTCACACTCACAGATCCTTGTTTCTGATATCAAAATCTCTCCCAGTTCCCTGTCACTGATATCAAACACTCTCCCAGTTCCATGTCACTGATATCAAACACTCTCCCAGTTCCCCGTCACTGATATCGAACACTCTTCCCGTTCCCTGTTACTCTTATCGGTCACTCTCCCAGTTCACTGTTACTGATATGGAACACTCTTCTAGTTCTCTGTTCATGATACCGAACTCTCTCCCAGTTCCCTGCAAATGATATCGAACACTCTCCGTTCGCTGTTACTGATATCGAACACTCTCCCAGTTCCCTGCTATTAATATCGAAACACTCCCAGTTCCCTGTTAATGATATCCCACAGTCACAGACCCCTCTTACAATATCAAGTGCTCTCCCAGTTCCTTGTTATTAATATCAAGTACACTCACAGTTTCTTGTTACTGATATCAAACAATCTCCCAGTTCCCTGTTACTGGTATCAAACACTCTCCCAGTTCCCTGCTACTGATATCGAGCACTATCCCAGTTTCCGGTTAATGATATCCCATACTCACAGACTGCTGTTACGATATCAAGCGCTCTCCCAGTTCCTTGTTACTAATATCAAGCACACTCACAATTTCTTGTTACTGATATCGAACACACTCCCAGTTCCCTGTTACTGATATCGAGCACTTCCCAGTTTCCTGTTATAAATATCGAACACTCTCGTTGCATGTTATGATATCGAACAGTTCTCCCAGTTCCCTGTCACTGTATCAAACACTCTCCCAGTTCCCTGTTACTGATATCCAACACTCTCCCAGTTCGCTGTTACTGTTACCGGTCACTCTCCCAGTTCCCTGTTAATGATATCCCACACTCACAGACACCTGTTGCGATATCAAATGCTCTCCCAGTTCCTTGTTACTATTATCAAGCACACTCACAGTTTCTTGTTACTGACATCCAACATTCTCCCAGTTCCCTGTCACTTTTATCAAACACTCTCCCAGTTCCCTGTTACTGATATCGAACACTCTCCCAGTTCCCTGTTACTGATAACGAACACTCCACCAGTTCCGCGCTACTCATATAAAACACTCTCCCAGTATCTGTTACGGATATCAAACTCTCGCCCGGTTCCCTGCTACTGATATCGATCACTCTCCCAGTTCCATGTTACTGTTATCAAATACAATCCCAGTTCTCTGTTACTGTTATCAAACACTCTCCCAGTTCCTTGTTACTGATAACGAACACTCCCCAATTCCCTGTTACTGATATCAAACACTCTGCCAATTCCCTGTTACTCAAATAAAACACTCTCCAAGTTCCCTGTTATGATAACGAACACTCCACCAGTTCCGTGCTGCTCATATAAAACACTCTCCCAGTACCTGTTATGGATATCAAACTCTCGCCCGGTTCCCTGCTACTGATATCGAACACTCTCCCAGTTCCCTGTTACTGATATCGATCAATCTCCCAGTTCTCGGTTACAGTTGTCGAACACTCTCCCATTTTCCTGTCACTGATATCGAACACAGACCCAGTTCATTGTTATTGATATGGTACACTCTCACTGTTCCTCGATATCAAACACTCTTGTTCCCCGTTACTGTTATCGAACACTCTCCCAGTTCCCTGCTACTGATATTGAAACTCTCCCAGTTCCCTGTTAATGATATCTCACACTTACAGACCCTGTAACGATATCAAGTGCTCTCCCAGTTCTTTGTTACTAACATCAAGCACACTCACCGTTTCTTGTTACTGATATCAAACAATCTCACAATTCCCTGTTAATGATATCCCACACTCACAGACCCCTGTTTCATAATCAAGTGCTCTCCCAGTTCCTTAATACTAATATCAAGCCCACTCACGGTTTCTTATTACTGATATCAAACAATCTCCCAGTTCCCTGTTACTGATATCGAACAGTCTCCGTTCCCTGTTAGTGATATCGAACACTCACCCAGTTCCCCGTTACTGATATCAAACACTCTCCCAGTTCGCTGTTACAGATATCGAACACTCTCCCAGTTCCCTGTTACTGATATCGAGCACTCTCCAAATTCCCTGTTACAGATATCGAACACTCTCGTTCCATGTTACTGATATCGAGCATTCTCCCAGTTCCCTGTCACTGATATCAAACACTCTCCCAGTTCCCTGTTATTGATATCGAGCACTCTCCCAGTTCCCTGTTACTGTTATCGGTCACTCTCCCAGTTCCCTGTTACTGATATGGAACACTCTCCCAGTTCACTATTACTGATATCGAACACTCTCCCAGTTCCCTGCTACTGATATCGAACACTTTCCCAGTTCCCGGTTAATGATATCCCACACTCAGAGTCCCCTGTTACGATATCTAACAATCTCCCAGGTCCCTTTTACTGATATCGAACAGTTTCCATTCCGTTAGTGATATCGAACACTCTCCCAGTTCCCTGTTACTGATATCAAACACTCTCCCAGTTCGCTGTTACTGATATCGACCACTCTCCCAGTTCCCTGTTAATGATATCCCACACTCACAGACCCCTGTTACGATATCATGTGCTCTCCCTGTTCCTTGTTACTAATATCAAGCACACTCACAGTTTCTTGTTACTGATATCAAACAATCTCCCAGTTCCCTGTTACTGATATCACACACTCTCCCCGTTCGCTGTTACTGATATCGAAACACTCCCAGTTCCGTGTTAATGATATCTCACACTCACAGATCCTTGTTTCTGATATCAAAATCTCTCCCAGTTCCCTGTCACTGATATCAAACACTCTCCCAGTTCCATGTCACGGATATCGAACACTCTCCCAGTTCCCTGCAAATGATATCGAACACTCTCTGTTCCCTTTTACTGATACCAAACACTCTTCAGAGTTTCTTGTTACTGATAGCAAACACTCTGCGTTCCCTGTTACTGATATTGAACACTCTCCCAGTTCCTTGCTACTAATATCGAATCTCTCCCAGTTCCCTGTTAATGATATCCCACACTCACAGACCCCTGTTACGATATCAAGTGCTCTCCCAGTTCCTTGTTACTAATATCAAGCAAACTCACAGTTTCTTGTTACTGATATCTAACAATCTCCCAAGTCCCTGTTACTGATATGGAACAGTCTCCATTCCTTTAGTGATATCGAACACTCTCCCAGTTCCCTGTTACTGATATCAAACACTCTCCCAGTTCACTGTTACTGATATCGAACACTCTCCCAGTTCCCTGCTACTGATATCGACCACTCTCCCAGTTCCGTGTTAATGATATCCCACACTCACAGACCCCTGTTATGATATCAAGTGCTCTCCCAGTTCCTTGTTACTAATATCAAGCACACTCACAGTTCCTGGCTACTGATATCAAACAATCTCCCAGTTCACTGTTACTGATATCAAACACTCCCTCAGTTCCCTGCTACTGATATCGAACATTCTCCCAGTTCCCTGTTACTGATATCACACACTCTCCCAGTTCGCTGTTACTGATATCGAAACACTCCCAGTTCCGTGTTAATGATATCTCACACTCACAGGCCCTTGTTTCTGATATCAAAATCTCTCCCAGTTTCCTGTCACTGATATCAAACACTCTCCCAGTTCCATGTCACGGATATCGAGCAATATCCCAGTTCCCTGATACTCTTATCGGTCACTCTCCCAGTTCCCTGTTGCTGATATGGAACACTCTCCTTGTTCTCTGTTAATGATACCTAACTCTGTCCCAGTTCCCTGCAAATGATATCGAACACTCTCCCAGTTCCCTGCTACTAATATCAAATCTCTCCCAGTTCCCTGTTAATGATATCCCACACTCACAGACCCCTTTTACGATATCAAGTGCTCTCCCAGTTCTTTGTTACTAATATCAAGCACATTCACCGTTTCTTGTTACTGATATCTAACAATCTCCCAGTTCCCTTTTACTGATATTGAACACTCTCCCAGTTCCGTGTTAATGATATCCCACACTCACAGACCCCTGTTACAATATCAAGTGCTCTCCCTGTTCCTTGTTACTAATATCAAGCACATTCACAGTTTCTTGTTACTGATATCAAACAATCTCACAGTTCCCTGTTACTGATATAGAACAGTCTCCGTTCCTTGTTACTGATATCAAACACTCTCCCAGTTCGCTGTTACTGATATCGAACACTCTCCCAGTTCCCTGTTACTGATATCGAGCACTCTTCCAGTTCTCTGTTACAGATATCGAACACTCTCGTTCCATGTTATGATATCGAACATTCTCCCAATTCCCTGACACTGATATCAAGCACTCTTACAGTTCCCTGTTATTGATATCAAACAATCCCCAGTTTCCTGTTACTGATGTCGAACAGTCTCCGTTCCCTGTTAGTGATTTCGAACACACTCCTAGTTCCGTTACTGATATCGAACACTGTCCCAGGTCCCTGTTAATCATATCCCACACTCACAGACCCCTGTTACGATATCAAGTGCTCTCCCAGTTCCTTGTTACTAATATCAAGCACACTCACAGTTTCTTGTTACTGATATCTAACAATCTGCCAATTCCCTGTTACTGATATCGAACAGTCTCCGTTCCCTGTTACTGATATCGAACACTCTCCCAGTTCCCTGTTACTGATATCGAGCACTCTCCCAGTTCCCTGTTACTGATATCGAACACTCTCCCAGTTCCCTGTTACTGATATCGAGCACTCTCCCAGTTCCCTTTTACTGTTATCAAACACTCTCCCAGTTCCATGTTACTGAAATCAAACACTCTGCCAATTCCCTGTTCTCAAATAAAACTCTCTCCATGTTCCCTGTTACTAATAGCGAACACTCCACCAGTTAAGCGCTACTGATATAAAACACTCTCCCAGTACCTGTTACCGATATCAAACTCTCCCCCGGTTCCCTGCTACTGATATCGAACACTCTCCCAGTTCCCTGTTACTGATATCGAACTGAGTCCGTTCCCTGTTCGTGATATCGAACACCCCCCCAGTTCCCTGTTACTAATATCGATCAATCTCCCAGGTCTCTGTTACTGTTATCGAACACTCTCCCATTTCCCTGTCACTTATATCCAACACAGACCCAGTTCGCTGTTACTGATATCGAACACTCTCCCAGTTCCCTGTTACGGTTATAGGTCACTCTCCCACTTCCCTGTTACAGATATCGAACACTCTCGTTCCATCTTACTGATATCAAACACTCTCCCTGTTCCCTGCGACTGATATCGAACACTGTCCCAGTTCCCTGTTAATGATATCCCACACTCACAGACCCCTGTTACGATATTAAGTGCTCTCCGAGTTCCTTTTTACTAATATCAAGCACACTCACTGTTTCTTCTTACTGATATCGAACCATCTCCCAGTTCCCTGTTACTGATATCAAAAACTCTCCTAGTTCGCCGTTACTGAAATCGAACACTCTGCCTATTCCCTGATACTCAAATAAGACACTCTCCAAGTTCCCTGTTACTGATATCGAACAGAGTCCGTTCCCTGTTAGTGATATCGAACACACCCCCCAGTTCCCTGTTACTGATATCGATCAATCTCCCAGTTGTCTCTTACTGTTATCGAACACTCTCCCATTTCCCTGTCACTGATATCGAACACAGACCGAGTTCACTGTTACTGATGTCGAACACTCTCACTGTTCCCTGATATCGAACACTCTCTGTTCCCCGTTACTGTTATCGAACACTCTCTCAGTTCCCTGCTACTGATATCGAAACTCTCCCAGTTCCCTGTTAATGATATCTCACACTCACAGACCCCTATTAGTGATATCAAAAACTCTCCCAGTTCCCTGTCACTGACATCAAACACTCTCCCAGTTCCCTGTCACTGATATCGAACACTCTCCCAGTTCCCTGTTACTCTTATCTGTCACTCTCCCAGTTCCCTGTTTCTGATACTGATCTCACTCCCAGTTCCCTGCAAATGATATCGAACACACTCCGTTCCCTGTTACCGATACCAAACACTCTTCAGAGTTTCTTGTTAGTCATAGCAAGCACTCTGCGTTCCCTGTTACTGATATCGAACACTCTCCCAGTTCCCTGCTACTAATACCAAAACTCTCCCAGTTCCCTGCTACTGATATCGAACACTGTCCCAGTTCCGTGTTAATGATATCCCACACTCACAGACCCCTGTTACGATATCAACTGCTCTCCCAGTTCCTTGTTACTAATATCAAGCTCACTCACAGTTTCTTGTTCCTGATATCTAACAATCTCCCAATTCCCTGATACTGATATCGAAGTCTCCGTTCCCTGTTAGTGATATCGAACACTTTCCCAGTTCCTTGTTATTGATATCAAACACTCTCCCAGTTCGCTGTTACTGATATTGAACACTCTCCCAGTTCCCTGTTACTGATATCGAACACTGTCCCAGTTCCCTGTTACAGATATCAAACACTCTCCCAGTTCCCTGATATCGAACACTCTCCATTCGCTATTCCTGATATCGCTCACTTTCCCAGTTCCCTGTTACTGATTTCGAACAGTCTCCCAGTTCCCTGTTACGGATATCACACACTCTCCTACTTCCCTGTTAATGATATCAAACACTCTCCCAGTTTCCTGTTACTGAAATCGAACAAACTCCAATTCCTGTTAGTGATATGGAACCCTCTCCCAGTTTTCTGTTACTGATACTGAACACTCGCAGTTCCCTTTTACTGTTATCGAACACTCTCCCATTTCCCTGTTACTGATATCGAACACAGACCGAGTTCACTGTTACTGATGTCGAACACTCTCACTGTTCCCTGATATCGAACACTCTCTGTTCCCCGTTACTGTTATCGAACACTCTCCCAGTTCCCTGCTACTGATATCGAAACTCTCCCTGTTCCCTGTTAATGATATCTCACACTCACAGACCCCTGTTAGTGATATCAAAAACTCTCCCAGTTCCCTGTCACTGATATCGAACACTCTCCCAGTTCCCTGTTACTCTTATCGGTCACTCTGCCAGTTCCCTGTTTCTGATACCGAACTGTCTCCCAGTTCCCTGCAAATGATATCGAACACTGTCCGTTCCCTGTTACTGATACCAAACACTCTTCAGAGTTTCTTGTTAGTCATAGCAAACACATTGCGTTCCCTGTTACTGATATCAAACACTCTCCCAGTTCCCTGCTACTGATATCGAACACTGTCCCAGTTCCGTGTTAATGATATCCCACACTCACAGACACCTGTTACGATATCAAGTGCTCTACCAGTTCCTTGTTACTAATATCAAGCACACTCACAGTTTCTGGCTACTGATATCAAACAATCTCCCAGTTCCCTATTACTGATATCAAACACTCTCCCAGTTCCCTGCTACTGATATCGAACACTTTCCCAGTTCCCTGTCAATGATATCCCACACTCACAGACCCCTGTTACATAATCAAGTGCTCTCCCAGTTCCATGTTACTAACATCAAGCACACTCACAGTTTCTTGTTACTGATATCAAACAATCTCACAGTTCCCTGTTACTGATATCGAACAGTCTCCGTTCCCTGTTAGTGATATCGAACACTCTCCCAGTTCCCCGTTACTGATATCGAACACTCTCCCAGTTCCTTGTTACTGATATCGAACACTCTCCCAGTTCCCTGTCACTGATATCAAACACTCTCCCAGTTACCTGTTAGTGATATCGAACACTCTCCCAGTTCCCTGTTACGGTTATCGGTCACTCTCCCACTTCCCTGTTACAAATATCGAACACTCTCGTTCCATCTTACTGATATCAAACACTCTCCCTGTTCCCTGCGACTGATATCGAAAACTGTCCCAGTTCCCTGTTAATGATATCCCACACTCACAGACCCCTGTTACAATATCAAGTGCTCTCCGAGTTCCTTTTTACTAATATCAAGCACACTCACAGTTTCTTCTTACTGATATCGAACCATCTCCCAGTTCCCTGTTACTGATATCAAAAACTCTCCTAGTTCGCCGTTACTGAAATCGAACACTCTGCCTATTCCCTGATACTCAAATAAGACACTCTCCAAGTTCCCTGTTACTGATATTGAACAGAGTCCGTTCCCTGTTAGTGATATCGAACACACCCCCCAGTTCCCTGTTACTGATATCGATCAATCTCCCAGTTGTCTGTTACTGTTATCGAACACTCTCCCATTTCCCTGTCACTGATATCGAACACAGAGCGAGTTCACTGTTACTTATGTTGAACACTCTCACTGTTCCCTGATATCGAACACTCTCTGTTCCCCGTTACTGTTATCGAACACTCTCTCAGTTCCCTGCTACTGATATCGAAACTCTCCCAGTTCCCTGTTAATGATATCTCACACTCACAGACCCCTATTAGTGATATCAAAAACTCTCCCAGTTCCCTGTCACTGACATCAAACACTCTCCCAGTTCCCTGCTACTGATATCGAACACTGTCCCAGTTCCGTGTTAATGATGTCCCACACTCACAGACCCCTGTTACATAATCAAGTGCTCTCCCAGTTCCATGTTACTAATATCAAGCACACTCACAGTTTCTTGTTACTGATATCAAACAATCTCACAGTTCCCTGTTACTGATATCGAACAGTCTCCGTTCCCTGTTAGTGATATCGAACACTCTACCAGTTCCCCGTTACTGATATCGAACACTCTCCCAGTTCCCTGTTACTGATATTAAACACTCTCCTAGTTCTCTGTTACTGATATCAAACAATCTCCCAGATCACTGTACAGATATCGAACACTCTCGTTCCATCTTACTGATATCAAACATTCTCCCAGTTCCCTGTCACTGATATCAAACACTCTCCCAGTTACCTGTTAGTGATATCGAACACTCTCCCAGTTCCCTGTTACGGTTATCGGTCACTCTCCCAGTTCCCTGTTACAGATATCGAACACTCTCGCTCCATGTTACTGATATCAAACACTCTCCCTGTTCCCTGCGACTGATATCGAACACTGTCCCAGTTCCCTGTTAATGATATCCAACACTCACAGACACCTGTTACGATATCAAGTGCTCTCCCAGTTCCTTTTTACTAATATCAAGCACACTCACAGTTTCTTCTTACTGATATCGAACACTCTCCCAGTTCCCTTTTACTGATATCAAAAACTCTCCTAGTTCGCTGTTACTGAAATCAAACACTCTGCCTAATCCCTGATACTCAAATAAAACACTCTCCAAGTTCCCTGTTACTGATAACGAATACTCCCCAATTCCGTGTTACTGAAATCAAACACTCTGCCAATTCCCTGTTACTCAAATAAAACTCTCTCCATGTTCCCTGTTAGTGATAGCGAACACTCCAACAGTTCCACGCTACTGATATAAAACACTCTCCCAGTACCTGTTACCGATATCAAACACTCTCTCAGTTCGCTGTTACTGATATCGAACACTCTCCCAGTTCCCTGTTACTGATATCGAGCACTCTCCCAGTTCCCTGTTACAGATATCAAACACTCTCCCAGTTCCCTGATATCGAACACTCTCCATTCGCTATTCCTGATATCGCTCACTTTCTCAGTTCCCTGTTATTGATTTCGAACAGTCTCCCAGTTCCCTGTTACGGATATCACACACTCTCCTAATTCCCTGTTACTCATATCAAACACTCTCCCAGTTTCCTGTTACTGAAATCGAACAGTCTCCAATCCCTGTTAGTGATATGGAACCCTCTTCCAGTTTTCTGTTACTGATACTGAACACTCGCAGTTCCCTTTTACTGTTATCGAACATTCTCCCATTTCCCTGTTACTGATATCGAACACAGACCGAGTTCACTGTTACTGATGGCGAACACTCTCACTGTTCCCTGAATTCGAACACTCTCTGTTCCCCGTTACTGTTATCGAACACTCTCCCTGTTCCCTGTTAATGATATCTCACAATCACAGACCCCTGTTAGTGATATCAAAAACTCTTCCAGTTCCCTGTCACTGATATCGAACACTCTCCCAGTTCCCTGTTACTCTTATCTGTCACTCTGCCAGTTCCCTGTTTCTGATACCGAAGTGTCTCCCAGTTCCCTGCAAATGATATCGAACACTCTCCGTTCCCTGTTACTGATACCAAACACTCTTCAGAGTTTCTTGTTAGTCATAGCAAACACTTTGCGTTCCCTGCTACTGATATCGAACACTGTCCCAGTTCCGTGTTAATGATATCCCACACTCACAGACACCTGTTACGATATCAAATGCTCTCCCAGTTCCTTGTTGCTAATATCAAGCACACTCACAGTTGCTGACTACTGATATCAAACAATCTCCCAGTTCCCTGTTACTGATATCAAACACTCTCCCAGTTCCCTGCTACTGATATCGAACACTTTCCCAGTTCCCTGTTAATGATGTCCCACACTCACAGACCCCTGTTACATATCAAGTGCTCTCCCAGTTCCATGTTACTAATATCAAGCACACTCACAGTTTCTTGTTACTGATATCAAACAATCTCACAGTTCCCTGTTACTGATATCGAACAGTCTCCGTTCCCTGCTAGTGATATCGAACACTCTCCCAGTTCCCCGTTACTGATATTAAACACTCTCCTAGTTCTCTGTTACTGATATCAGACAATCTCCCAGATCCCTGTACAGATATCGAACACTCTCGTTCCATCTTACTGATATCAAACATTCTCCCAGTTCCCTGTCAGTGATATCAAACACTCTCCCAGTTACCTGTTAGTGATATCGAACACTCTCCCAGTTCCCTGTTACGGTTGTCGGTCACTCTCCCAGTTCCCTGTTACAGATATCGAACACTCTCGCTCCATGTTACTGATATCAAACACTCTCCCTGTTCCCTGCGACTGATATCGAACACTGTCCCAGTTCCCTGTTAATGATATCCAACACTCACAGACACCTGTTACGATATCAAGTGCTCTCCCAGTTCCTTTTTACTAATATCAGACACACTCACAGTTTCTTCTTACTGATATCGAACACTCTCCCAGTTCCCTTTTACTGATATCAAAAACTCTCCTAGTTCGCTGTTACTGAAATCAAACACTCTGCCTATTCCCTGATACTCAAATAAAACACTCTCCAAGTTCCCTGTTACTGATAACGAATACTCCCCAATTCCGTGTTACTGAAATCAAACACTCTGCCAATTCCCTGTTACTCAAATAAAACTCTCTCCATGTTCCCTGTTAGTGATAGCGAACACTCCACCAGTTCCGCGCTACTGATATAAAACACTCTCCCAGTACCTGTTACCGATATCAAACTCTCCCCCGGTTCCCTGCTACTGATATCGAACAATTTCCCAGTTCCTTGTTACTGATATCAAACACTCTCCCAGTTCGCTGTTACTGATATCGAACACTCTCCCAGTTCCCTGCTACTGATATCGAACACTTTCCCAGTTCCCTGTCAATGATATCCCACACTCACAGACCCCTGTTAGTGATATCAAAAACTCTCCCAGTTCCCTGTCACTGATATCGAACACTCCCCCAGCTCCCTGTTACTCTTATCCGTCACTCTGCCAGTTCCCTGTTTCTGATACTGATCTCACTCCCAGTTCCCTGCAAATGATATCGAACACACTCCGTTCCCTGTTACTGATACCAAACACTCTTCAGAGTTTCTTGTTAGTCATAGCAAACACTTTGCGTTCCCTGTTACTGATATCAAACACTCTCCCAGTTCCCTGCTACTGATATTGAACACTGTCCCAGTTCCGTGTTAATGATATCCCACACTCACAGACACCTGTTACGATATCAAGTGCTCTCCCAGTTCCTTGTTACTAATATCAAGCACACTCACAGTTTCTGGCTACTGATATCAAACAATCTCCCAGTTCCCTGTTACTGATATCAAACACTCTCCCAGTTCCCTGCTACTGATATCGAACACTTTCCCAGTTCCCTGTCAATGATATCCCACACTCACAGACCCCTGTTACATAATCAAGTGCTCACCCAGTTCCATGTTACTAATAACAAGCACACTCACAGTTTCTTGTTACTGATATCAAACAATCTCACAGTTCCCTGTTACTGATATCGAACAGTCTCCGTTCCCTGTTAGTGATATCGAACACTCTCCCAGTTCCCCGTTACTGATATCGAGCACTCTCCCAGTTCCCTGTTACTGATATTAAACACTCTCCTAGTTCTCTGTTACTGATATCAAACATTCTCCCAGTTCCCTGTCACTGATATCAAACACTCTCCCAGTTACCTGTTAGTGATATCGAACACTCTCCCAGTTCCCTGTTACGGTTATCGGTCACTCTCCCACTTCCCTGTTACAGATATCGAACACTCTCGTTCCATCTTACTGATATGAAACACTCTCCCTGTTCCCTGCGACTGATATCGAACACTGTCCCAGTTCCCTGTTAATGATATCCCACACTCACAGACCCCTGTTACAATATCAAGTGCTCTCCGAGTTCCTTTTTACTAATATCAAGCACACTCACAGTTTCTTCTTACTGATATCGAACCATCTCCCAGTTCCCTGTTACTGATATCAAAAACTCTCCTAGTTCGCCGTTACTGAAATCGAACACTCTGCCTATTCCCTGATACTCAAATAAGACACTCTCCAAGTTCCCTGTTACTGATATCGAACAGAGTCCGTTCCCTGTTAGTGGTATCGAACACACCCCCCAGTTCCCTGTTACTGATATCGATCAATCTCCCAGTTGTCTGTTACTGTTATCGAACACTCTCCCATTTCCCTGTCACTGATATCGAACACAGACCGAGTTCACTGTTACTGATGTCGAACACTCTCCCAGTTCCCTGTTACAGATATCGAACACTCTCGCTCCATGTTACTGATATCAAACACTCTCCCTGTTCCCTGTGACTGATATCGAACACTGTCCCAGTTCCCTGTTAATGATATCCAACACTCACAGACACCTGTTACGATATCAAGTGCTCTCCCAGTTCCTTTTTACTAATATCAAGCACACTCACAGTTTCTTCTTACTGATATCGAACACTCTCCCAGTTCCCTTTTACTGGTATCAAAAACTCTCCTAGTTCGCTGTTACTGAAATCAAACACTCTGCCTATTCCCTGATACTTAAATAAAACACTCTCCAAGTTCCCTGTTACTGTTAACGAATACTCCCCAATTCCGTGTTACTGAAATCAAACACTCTGCCAATTCCCTGTTACTCAAATAAAACTCTCTCCATGTTCCCTGTTAGTGATAGCGAACACTCCACCATTCCGCGCTAATGATATAAAACACTCTCCCAGTACCTGTTACCGATATCAAACTCTCCCCCGGTTCCCTGCTACTGATATCGAACACTCTCCCAGTTCCCTGTTACTGATATCGAACAGAGTCCGTTCCCTGTTAGTGATATCGAACACACCCCCCAGTTCCCTGTTACTGATATCGATCAATCTCCCAGTTGTCTGTTACTGTTATCGAACACTCTCCCATTTCCCTGTCACTGATATCGAACACAGACCGAGTTCACTGTTACTGATGTCGAACACTCTCACTGTTCCCTGATATCGAACACTCTCTGTTCCCCGTTACTGTTATCGAACACTCTCCCAGTTCCCTGCTACTGATATCGAAACTCTCCCAGTTCCCTGTTAATGATATCTCACATTCACAGACCCCTGTTAGTGATATCAAAAACTCTCCCAGTTCCCTGTCACAGACATCAAACACTCTCCCAGTTCCGTGTCACTGATATCGAACACTCTCCCAATTCCCTGTTACTCTTATCTGTCACTCTCCCAGTTCCCTGTTTCTGATACTGATCTCACTCCCAGTTCCCTGCAAATGATATCGAACACACTCCGTTCCCTGTTACTGATACCAAACACTCTTCAGAGTTTCTTGTTAGTCATAGCAAACACTTTGCGTTCCCTGTTACTGATATCAAACACTCTCCCAGTTCCCTGCTACTGATATCGAACACTGTCCCAGTTCCGTGTTAATGATATCCCACACTCACAGACACCTGTTACGATATCAAGTGCTCTCCCAGTTCCTTGTTGCTAATATCAAGCACACTCACAGTTTCTGGCTACTGATATCAAACAATCTCCCAGTTCCCTGTTACTGATATCAAACACTCTCCCAGTTCCCTGCTACTGATATCGAACACTTTCCCATTTCCCTGTCAATGATATCCCACACTCACAGACCCCTGTTACATAATCAAGTGCTCTCCCAGTTCCATGTTACTAATATCAAGCACACTCACAGTTTCTGTCTACTGATATCAAACACTCTCCCAGTTCCCTGTTACTGATATGGAACACTCTACTAGTTCTCTGTTGCTGATATCAAACACTATACCAGTTCCCTGTTACTGATACCGAACAGTCTCCGTTCCCTGTTAGTGATATCAAACACTCTCCCAGTTTCGTGTTACTGATATCGAACACTCTCCCAATTCCCTGTAACTGATATTAAACACTCTCCTAGTTCTCTGTCACGAATATCAAACACTCTCCCAGTTCCCTGTTAATGATAACTTACACTCACAGACCCCTGTTACTGATATCAAAAACGCTCCCAGATCCCTGTCACTTTTATCAAACACTCTCCCAGTTCCCTGTCACTGATATCGAACACTCTCCCAGTTCCCCGTTACTCTTATCGGTCACTCTCCCAGTTCCCTGTTACTGATATGGAACACTCTCCGAGTTCTCTGTTAATGATACCGAACTCTCTCCCAGTTCCCTGCAAATGATATCCAACACTCTCCGTTCCCTGTTACTGATACCAAACACTCTTCTGAGTTTCTTGTTACTGATATCAAACACTCTGCGTTCCCTGTTACTGATATTGAACACTCTCCCAGTTCCCGGCTACTAATATCGAAACTCTCCGAGTTCACTGTTAATGATAACCCACACTCACAGACCCCTGTTACGATATCAAGTGCACTCCCAGTTCCCTGTTACTGATATTGAACACTCTCCCAGTTCCCTGTTACTGATATCGAACAGAATCCGTTCCCTGTTAGTGATATCAAACACCTCCCCAGTTCGCTGTTACTGATATCGAACACTCTCCCAGTTCCCTGTAATTGATATCGAGCACTCTCCCAGTTCCCTGTTACAGATATCAAACACTCTCGTTCCATGTTATGATATCGAACATTCTCCCAGTTCCCTGTCACTGATATCAAGCACTCTCCCAGTTTCCTGTTACTGATATCGAACACTCTCCCAGTTCCCTGTTATTGATACCGAACTCTCTCCCAGTTCCCTGCAAATGATATCGAACAGTTTCCGTTCCCTGTTACTGATACCAAACACTCTTCAGAGTTTCTTGTTACTGATATGAAACACTCTTCGTTCCCTGTTACTGATATCAAACACTCTCCCTGTTCCCTGCTACTGATATCGAACACTGTCCCAGCTCCCTGTTAATGATATCCCACACTCACAGACCCCTGTTACGATATCAAGTGCTCTCCCAGTTCCTTTTTACTAATATCAAGCGCACTCACAGTTTCTTGTTACTGATATCAAACAATCTCCCAGTTCCCTGTTACTGGTATCGAACAGTCTCCGTTCCCTGTTAGTGATATCGAACACTCACCCAGTTCCCCGTTACTGTTATAAAACACTCTCCCAGTTCGCTGTTACTGATATCGAACACTCTCCCAGTTCCCTGTAACTGATATCGAGCACTCTCCCAGTTCCCTGTTACAGATATCGAACACTCTCGTTCCATGTTATGATATCGAACATTCTCCAGGTTCTCTGTCTCTGATATCAAGCACTCTCCCACTTCCCTGTTACTGCTATCGAACACTCTCCCAGTTCCCTGGTACTGATATCGAACACTCTCCTTCCATGTTACTAATATCGAACATTCTCCCAGTTGCCTGTCACTGATATCAAACGCACTCCCAGTTCCCTGTTACTGATATCGAACACTCTCCCAGTTCCCTGTTACTGATATCCAAAACTGTCCCAGTTCCCTGTTAACGATATCTCACACTCACAGACCCCTATTACGGATATCAAACACTCTCCCAGTTCCCTGTTATTGATACCGAACTCTCTCCCAGTTCCCTGCAAATGATATCGAACACTTTCCGTTCCCTGTTACTGATACCAAACACTCTTCAGAGTTTCTTGTTACTGATATGAAACACTCTTCGTTCCCTGTTACTGATATCAAACACTCTCCCTGTTCCCTGCTACTGATATCGAACACTGTCCCAGCTCCCTGTTAATGATATTCCACACTCACAGAACCCTGTTACGATATCAAGTGCTCTCCCAGTTCCTTTTTACTAATATCAAGCACACTCAAAGTTTCTTGTTACTGATATCAAACAATCTCCCAGTTCCCTGTTACTGATATCGAACAGTCTCCGTTCCCTGCTAGTGATATTGAACACTCACCCATTTCCCCATTACTGATATCAAACACTCTCCCAGTTCACTGTTACTGATATCCAACACTCTCCCTGTTCACTGCTACTGATATCGAACACTGTCCCAGCTCCCTGTTAATGATATCCCACACTCACAGACCCTGTTACGATATCAAGTGCTCTCCCAGTTCCTTTTTACTAATATCAAGCACACTCAAAGTTTCTTGTTACTGATATCAAACAATCTCCCAGTTCCCTGTTACTGATATCGAACAGTCTCCGTTCCCTGTTAGTGATATCGAACACTCACCCAGTTCCCCGTTACTTATATCAAACACTCTCCTAGTTCCCTGTCGCTGATAGCAAGCACTCTCCCAGTTCCCTGTTATTGATATCGAACACTCTCCCAGTTCCCTGTAACTGATATCGAGCACTGTCCCAGTTCCCTGTTAATGATATCCCACACTCACAGACCCCTTTTACGATATCGTGCTCTTCCAGTTCCTTGTTACTAATATCAAGCACACTCACAGTTTCTTGTTACTGATATCAAACAATCTCCCAGTTCCCTGTTACTGATATCGAACACTCTCCCAGTTCACTGTTACTGATATCGAACACACTCCCAGTTCCCTGTTACTGATATCTAGCACTCTACCATTTCCCTGTTACAGATATCGAACACTCTTGTTCCATGTTACTGATATCGAACAATCTCCCAGTTCCCTGTTACTGATATCTAGCACTCTACCATTTCCCTGTTACAGATATCGAACACTCTCGTTCCATGTTACTGATATCGAACATTCTCCGAGTTCTCTGTCACTGATATGGAAGACTCTACTAGTTCTCTGTTGCTGATATCAAACACTATACCAGTTCCCTGTTATTGATACCGAACAGTCTCCGTTCCCTGTTAGGGATATCAAACACTCTCCCAGTTGCGTGTTACTGATATCGAACACTCTCCCAATTCCCTGTAACTGATATTAAACACTCTCCTAGTTCTCTGTTACGAATATCAAACACTCTCCCAGTTCCCTGTTAATGATAACTTACACTCACAGACCCCTGTTACTGATATCAAAAACGCTCCCAGATCCCTGTCACTGATATCAAACACTCTCCCAGTTCCCTGTCACTGATATCGAACACTCTCCCAGTTCCCTGTTACTCTTATCGGTCAGTCTCCCAGTTCCCTGTTACTGATATGCAACACTCTCCGAGTTCTCTGTTAATGATACCGAACTCTCTCCCAGTTCCCTGCAAATGATATCCAACACTCTCCGTTCCCTGTTACTGATACCAAATACTCTTCAGAGTTTCTTGTTACTGATATCAAACACTCTGCGTTCCCTGTTACTGATATCGAACACTCTCCCAGTTCCCGGCTACTAATATCGAAACTCTCCGAGTTCACTGTTAATGATAACCCACACTCACAGACCCCTGTTACGATATCAAGTGCTCTCCCAGTTCCCTGTTACTAATATGAAGCACACTCACAGTTTCTTGTTACTGATATCAAACAATCTCGTAGTTCCCTGTTACTGGTATCGAACAGTCTCCGTTCCCCGTTAGTGATATCGAACACTCAACCATTTCGCCGCTACTGGCATCAAACAGTCTCTCAGTTCGCTGTTACTGATATCGAACACTCTCCCAGTTCCCTGTTATTGATATCGAACACACTCCCAGTTCCCTGTTACTGTTATCGGTCACTCTCCCAGTTCCCTGTTACTGATATGGAACACTCTCCTAGTTCTCTGTTACTGAAATGGAACACTCTCCCAATTCCCTGTTATTGATACTGAACTCTTTCCCGGTTCCCTGCAAATGATATCAAACACTCTCCGTTCCCTGTTACTGATACCAAACATCCTTCTGAGTTTCTTGTTTCTGACAGCAAACACTGTGAGTGTTACTGAGATAAAACATTCTCCCTGTTTACTGTTACTCATTTCAAACACTCTCTCAGTTCCCTGTTACTGATATCGAACACTCTCCCAGTTTCCTGTGACTGAATTCGAGCAGTCTCACAGTTCTCTGTTATTCCAATCAAACACTTCCTCAGTTCCCTGTTACTGATATCGAACAGTATCCATTCCCTGTTAGTGATATCGTACACTCTCCCAGTTTGTTGTTGCTCATTTCAATCACTCTCTCAGTTCCCTGTTCCTCATCTGGAACAGGCTCCGTTCCCTTGTAATGATATCGAACACTCTCCCAGTTCCCTGTTACTGATATCAAACACTCTCCCAGTTCCCTATCACTGATATCGAACACTCTCCCCGTTCCCTGTTACTGATATCGAACACTCTCCCGGTTCCCTGTTACTGATATCAAACACTCTGCGTTCCCTGTTACTGATATCGAACACTCAGCCACTTCCCCGTTACTGATATCAAACACTCTCCCAATTCGCTGTTACTGATATCGAACACTCTTGTTCCCTGTTACTGATATCAAACTCTCTCCCAGTTTCCTGTTACTGATATAAAACACTCTCCCAGTTCCCTGTAACTGATATCGAACACTGTCCCAGTTCCTTGTTAATGATATCCCACACTCTCAGACCCCTGTTATGATATCAAGTGCTCTCCCAGTTCCTTATTACTAATATCAAGCACACTCACATTTTCTTGTTACTGACATCTAACAATCTCCCAGTTCCCTGTTACTGATATCGAACAAACTCCGTTCCCTGTTAGTGATATCGAACACTCTCCCAGTTCCATGTTGCTGATATCAAACACTCTCCCAGTTCGCTGTTACTGATATCGAACACTCTCCCAGTTCCCTGTTACTGATATTGAGCACTCTCCCTGTTCCCTGTTACAGTTATCGAACACTCTCCCAGTTCCCTGTTACTGATATCGAGCAATCTCCCAGTTCCCTGTCACTGATATCAAACACTCTCCCAGTTCCCTGCTACTGATATCGAACATTCTTCCATTTTTCTGTCACGTACATTGAACACAGTCCCAGTTCCCTGTTACTGATATCGAACACTCTTCCAGTTCCCTGATATCGAACACACTCTGTTTCCTGTTAGTGAAATCGAACAGTCTCCCAATTCCCTGTTAGTGATATCGTACAATCATCCAGTTTCCTGTTACTGATATGGAAATCTCACCCAATTTCCTGTTACTGATATCGAACATTCTCCCATTTTTCTGTCACTGATATCGAACACAATCCCAGTTCCCTGTTACTGATGTTGAACACTCCCCCCGTTCCCTGTTACTGATATCCAACAGTCTCCATTCCCCATTACTGATATCAAACACTCTCCCTTTTCCCTGTTACTGATATCGAACAGTCTCCATTCCCTGTCAGTGATATTGTACAATCATCCAGTTTCCTGTTACTGATATCGAGCAATCTCCCAGTTTCATGTTACTGATATCGAACATTCTTCCATTTTTCTGTCACTTATATCGAACACAGTCCCAGTTCCCTGTTACTGATATCAAACACTCTCCCTGTTCCCTGATATTGAACACTCTCCGTTCCCTGTTACAGTTACCAAACATTTCCAAGATCCCTGTTAATAGTATCCAACACTCTCCCAGTTCCCTGTTACTCATATCAAACACTTTTCAAGCTCCCTGCAACTGATATGAAACACTCTCCCAGTTCCCGGATATCGAACGCTCTTGGTTCCCTGTTACTCATATCAAATACTCTCCCTGTTCCCTGTTACTGATATCGAACATTCTCCCTGTTTGCTATTACTTATTTCAAACACTCTCTCAGTTCCCTGTTACTGATATCGAACAGGCTCCGTTCCCTTGTAATGATATCGAACACTCTCCCAGTTCCCTGTTACTGATATCGAGCACTCTCCCAGTTCTCTGTTACTGATATAGAACACTCTCCCAGTTCCCTATCACTGATATCGAACACTCTCCCAGTTCTCTGTTAGTGATATAAAACACTCTCCCATTTCCCTATCACTGATATCGAACACTCTCTCAGTTCCCTGTTACTCATATCAAACACTCTTCCAACTCCCTGTAACTGATATCGAATAGACTCCATTCTCTGTTACTGGCATCGAACACTCTCCTAATTCCCTGTTACTGTTATCGAACAATCTTCCAGTTCCCTGTTACTGATATCGAACACTCTCCCAATTCCCTGTAAGTGTTATCGAACAATGTTCCAGTTCTCTGTTAATGATATCAAACAGTCTCCCAGTTCACTGTTACTGATATCAAACACTCTCCCAATTCTCTGTTACTGATATAAACACACTCCCAGTTCCCTATCACTGATATCGAACACTCTCCCAGTATCCGATCACTGTTATTGAACTCTCGCCCAATTCCCTGTTACTGATATCGAACAAACTTCCAGTTCTCTATTACTGATATCGAACCCTCTCCCAGTTCCCTGTTACTCATATCAAACACTTTTCCAGCTCCCTGCAACTGATATCGAATAGACTCCGTTCTCTGTTAGTGATATCGAACAGTCTGCATTCCCCATTACTGATATCAAACACTCTCCCTGTTCCCTGACATCGAACACACTCCGTTCCCTGTTAAAGTTACCAAACATTTCCCAGTTCCCTGTAAGTTGTATCAAACACTCTCCCAGTTCCCTGTTATTCATATCAAACACTCTTCCAGCTCCCTGTAACTGATATCGAATAGACTCAGTTCTCTGTTACTGATATCGAACACTCTCCCATTTCCCTGTTACTGTAAAAAAACAATCTTCCAGTTCCCTGTTACTGATATCGAACACTCTCCCAGTTCCCTGTTACTGATATCAAACACTCTCCCAGTTCTCTGTTACTGATATCAAACACTCTCCCAGTTCCCTATCACTGATATCGAGCACTCTCCAAGTTCCCTGTTACTGATATCAAACACTCTCCCAGTTCTCTGTCACTGATATAAAACACTCTCCCAGTTCCCTATCACTGATATCGAACACTGTCCCAGTTCCCTGTTACTGATATCGAACACTCTCCCAGTTCCAGGATATCGAACACTCTTGGTTCCCTGTTACTCATATCAAATACTCTCCCTGTTCCCTGTTACTGATATCGAACATTCGCCCTGTTTGCTGTTACTCATTTCAAACACTCTCTCACTTCCCTGTTACTGATATCGAACAGGCTCCGTTCCCTTGTAATGATAACGAACACTCTCCCAGTTCCCTGTTACTGATATCGAGCACTCTCCGAGTTCCCTGTTACTGATATCAAGTACTCTCCCAGTTCACTGTTACTGATATAAAACACTCTCCCAGTTCCCTATCACTGATATCGAACACTCTCCCAGTTCTCTGTTAGTGATATAAAACACTCTCCCATTTCCCTAACGCTGATATCGAACACTCACCCAGTTCCCTGTTACTGATATCAAACACTCTCCCAGTTCCCTTTCATTGATATCGAACACTCTCCCAGTTCCTTGTTACTGATATCGAACACTCTCCCAGTTCCCTGTTACTGATAGCAAACACTCTCCCAGTTTCCTGTTACTGATATCAAACACTCTCCCAGTTCGCTATCACTGATATCGAACACTCTCCCAGTTCCCTGTCACTGATATCGAACACTCTCCCAGTATCCTATCACTGTTATTGAACTCTCGCCCAATTCCCTGTTACTGATATCGAACAAACTTCCAGTTCTCTATTACTGATATCGAACCCTCTCCCAGTTCCCTGTTACTCATATCAAACACTTTTCCAGCTCCCTGCAACTGATATCGAATAGACTCCGTTCTCTGTTAGTGATATCGAACAGTCTCCATTCCCCATTACTGATATCAAACACTCTCCCTGTTCCCTGACATCGAACACACTCCGTTCCCTGTTAAAGTTACCAAACATTTCCCAGTTCCCTGTAAGTTGTATCAAACACTCTCCCAGTTCCCTGTTATTCATATCAAACACTCTTCCAGCTCGCTGTAACTGATATCGAATAGACTCAGTTCTCTGTTACTGATATCGAACACTCTCCCAATTCCCTGTTACTGTTAAAAAACAATCTTCCAGTTCCCTGTTACTGATATCGAACACTCTCCCAGTTCCCTGTTACTGATATCAAACACTCTCCCAGTTCTCTGTTACTGATATAAAACACTCTCCCAGTTCCCTATCACTGATATCGAACACTCCCCAGTTCTCTGTTAGTGATATCAAACACTCTCCCTGTTCCCTATCACTGATATCGAGGACTCTCCTAGTTCCCTGTTACTGATATCGAACAGGCTCCGTTCCCTTGTAATGATATCGAACACTCTGCCAGTTCCCTGTTACTGATATCGAGCACTCTCCCAGTTCTCTGTTACTGATATAGAACACTCTCCCAGTTCCCTATCACTGATATCGAACACTCTCCCAGTTCTCTGTTAGTGATATAAAACACTCTCCCATTTCCCTATCACTGATATCGAACACTCTCACAGTTCCCTGTTACTCATATCAAACACTCTTCCAACTCCCTGTAACTGATATCGAATAGACTCCATTCTCTGTTACTGGCATCGAACACTCTCCTAATTCCCTGTTACTGTTATCGAACAATCTTCCAGTTCCCTGTTACTGATATCGAACACTCTCCCAATTCCCTGTAAGTGTTATCGAACAATGTTCCAGTTCTCTGTTAATGATATCAAACAGTCTCCCAGTTCACTGTTACTGATATCAAACACTCTCCCAATTCTCTGTTACAGATATAAACACTCTCCCAGTTCCCTATCACTGATATCGAACACTCTCCCCGTTCCCTGTTACTGATATCGAAAAGACTCGGTTCCCTGTTACTGATATCGAACACTCTCATACTTCCCTGTTACTGATATCGAAAAATCTCCCAGTTTGCTGTTGCTCATTTCAAACTCTCTCTCAATTCCCTGTTACTGATCTCGAACAGGCTCCGTTCCTTGTTAGTGATATCGAACACTCTCCCAGTTTACTGTTACTGAATTCGAGCAGTCTCACAGTTCTCTGTTATTCCTATCAAACACTTCCTCAGTTCCCTGATACAGATATCGAACAGTCTCCATTCCCTGATAGATGTATCGAACACTCTCCCAGTTCCCTGTCACTGACATCGAACACTCTCCCAGTTTCTCATCACTGATATCAAACTCTCTCGCTATTCCCTGTTACTGATATCGAACACTCTTCCAGTTCCCTGATATCGAACATACTCTGTTTCCTGTTAGTGATATCGAACACTCTCCCAGTTCCCTGTTAGTGATATTGTACAATCATCCAGTTTGCTGTTGCTCATTTCAAACACTATCTCAGTTCCCTGTTACTGATCTCGAACAGGCTCCGTTCGCTGGTTGTGACATCGAACACTCTCCCAGTTCCCTGTTACTGAATTCGTGCAGTCTCACAGTTCTCTGCTATTCCTATCAAACACTCCATCAGTTCCCAGTTACTGATATCGAACAGTCTCAATTCCCTGTTAGGATATCGAACACTCTCCCAGTTCCCTGTCACTGATTTCGAACACTCTCCCAGTTCCCTGTTAGTGATATTGTACAATCATCCAGTTTCCTGTTACTGATATCGAACACTCCCCCAGTTCCCTGTTACTGATATCGAACAGTCTCCATTCCCTGTTACAGATATCAAACTCTCTCCATGTTCCCTGATATTGAACACTCTCCGTTCCCTGTTACAGTTACCAAACATTCCCCAGTTCCCTGTTAATTGTATCAAACACTCTCCCAGTTCCCTGTTACTTATATCAAACACTTTTCCAGTTCCCTGCAACTGATATCGAATAGACTCCGTTCTCTGTTAGTGATGTCGAACACTCTCCCAATTCCCTGTTACTGTTATCGACTGATCTTCCAGTTCCGTTACTGATATCGAACACTCTCCCAGTTCCCTGTTACTGATATCAAACACTCTCCCAGTTCTCTGTCACTGATATAAAACACTCTCCCAGTTCCCTATCACTGATATCGAACACTGTCCCAGTTCCCTGTTACTGATATCGAACACTCTCCCAGTTCCAGGATATCGAACACTCTTGGTTCCCTGTAACTCATATCAAATACTCTCCCTGTTCCCTGTTACTGATATCGAACATTCGCCCTGTTTGCTGTTACTCATTTCAAACACTCTCTCACTTCCCTGTTACTGATATAGAACAGGCTCCGTTCCCTTGTAATGATATCGAACACTCTCCCAGTTCCCTGTTACTGATATCGAGCACTCTCCCAGTTCCCTGTTACTGATATCAAGTACTCTCCCAGTTCACTGTTACTGATATAAAACACTCTCCCAGTTCCCTATCACTGATATCGAACACTCTCCCAGTTCTCTGTTAGTGATATAAAACACTCTCCCATTTCCCTAACACTGATATCGAACACTCACCCAGTTCCCTGTTACTGATATCAAACACTCTCCCAGTTCCCTTTCATTGATATCGAACACTCTCCCAGTTCCTTGTTACTGATATCGAACACTCTCCCAGTTCCCTGTTACTGATAGCAAACACTCTCCCAGTTTCCTGTTACTGATATCAAACACTCTCCCAGTTCGCTATCACTGATATCGAACACTCTCCCAGTTCCCTGTCACTGATATCGAACACTCTCCCAGAATCCGATCACTGTTATTGAACTCTCGCCCAATTCCCTGTTACTGATATCGAACAAACTTCCAGTTCTCTATTACTGATATCGAACCCTCTCCCAGTTCCCTGTTACTCATATCAAACACTTTTCCAGCTCCCTGCAACTGATATCGAATAGACTCCGTTCTCTGTTAGTGATATCGAACAGTCTGCATTCCCCATTACTGATATCAAACACTCTCCCTGTTCCCTGACATCGAACACACTCCGTTCCCTGTTAAAGTTACCAAACATTTCCCAGTTCCCTGTAAGTTGTATCAAACACTCTCCCAGTTCCCTGTTATTCATATCAAACACTCTTCCAGCTCCCTGTAACTGATATCGAATAGACTCAGTTCTCTGTTACTGATATCGAACACTCTCCCATTTCCCTGTTACTGTTAAAAAACAATCTTCCAGTTCCCTGTTACTGATATCGAACACTCTCCCAGTTCCCTGTTACTGATATCAAACACTCTCCCAGTTCTCTGTTACTGATATAAAACACTCTCCCAGTTCCCTATCACTGATATCGAACACTCCCCAGTTCTCTGTTAGTGATATCAAACACTCTCCCAGTTCCCTATCACTGATATCGAGCACTCTCCCAGTTCCCTGTTACTGATATCGAACACTCTCCCAGTTCCCTGTTTCTGATACTAAACACTCTCCCTGTTCCCTGTTACTGATATCGAACATTCTCCCTGTTTGCTGTTAGTCATTTCAAACACTCTCTCAGTTCCCTGTTACTGATATGGAACAGGCTCCGTTCCGTTGTAATGATATCGAACACTCTCCTAGTTCCCTGTTACTGAATTCGAGCAGTCTCACAGTTCTCTGTTATTCCTATCAAACCCTCCCTCAGTTCCCTGTTTCTGATATCGAACAGTCTCCATTCCCTGTTAGTGATATCGAACACTCTCCCAGTTCCCTGTCACTTATATCGAACACTCTCCCAATTTCCTATCACTGATATGGAACTCTCTCCCAATTCCCTATTACTGATATCGAACACTCTTCCAGATCCCTGATATCGATCATACGCTGTTTCCTGTTTGTGATATCGAACACTCTCCCAGTTCCCTGTTAGTGATATCGTACAATAATCCAGTTTCCTGTTACTGATATCGAAAACTCACCCAATTTCCTGTTACTGATATCGAACATTCTCCCATTTTTCTGTCACTTATATCGATCACAATCCCAGTTCCCTGTCACTGATATCGAACACTCTCCCCGTTCCCTGTTACTGATATTGAACACTCTCCCGGTTCCCTGTTACTGATAGCAAACACTCTCCCAGTTCCCTGTCACTGATTTCGAACACTCTCCCAGTTCCCTGTTAGTGATATTGTACAATCATCCAGTTTCCTGTTACTGATATCGAGCACTCTCCCAGTTTCCTGTTACTGATATCGAACATTCTTCCATTTTTCTGTCACTTATATCGAACACAGTCCCAGTTCCCTGTTACTGATATCGAACACTCTCCCTGTTCCCTATCACTGATATCGAACAGTCTCCATTCCCTGTTACTGATATCAAACACTCTCCCTGTTCCCTGATATTGAACGCTCTCCGTTCTCTGTTACAGTTACCAAACATTTCCAAGATCCCTGTTAATAGTATCCAACACTCTCCCAGTTCCCTGTTACTCATATCAAACACTTTTCCAGCTCCCTGCAACTGATATCAAACACTCTCCCAGTTCCCGGATATCGAACGCTCTTGGTTCCCTGTTACTCATATCAAATACTTTCCCTGTTCCCTGTTACTGATATCGAACATTCTCCCTGTTTGCTATTACTTATTT
Source organism: Mobula birostris (assembly GCF_030028105.1). NCBI lineage: Eukaryota > Metazoa > Chordata > Chondrichthyes > Myliobatiformes > Myliobatidae > Mobula > Mobula birostris. The sequence continues at coordinate 94,672,850 of NC_092378.1, forward strand.
CAAACACTCTCTCAGTTCCCTGTTACTGATATCGAACAGGTTCCGTTCCCTTGTAATGATATCGAACACTCTCCCAGTTCCCTGTTACTGATATCGAGCACTCTCCCAGTTCTCTGTTACTGATATAGAACACTCTCCCAGTTCCCTATCACTGATATCGAACACTCTCCCAGTTCTCTGTTAGTGATATAAAACACTCTCCCATTTCCCTATCACTGATATCGAACACTCTCACAGTTCCCTGTTACTCATATCAAACACTCTTCCAACTCCCTGTAACTGATATCGAATAGACTCCAATCTCTGTTACTGGCATCGAACACTCTCCTAATTCCCTGTTACTGTTAACGAACAATCTTCCAGTTCCCTGTTACTGATATCGAACACTCTCCCAATTCCCTGTAAGTGTTATTGAACAATGTTCCAGTTCTCTGTTAATGATATCAAACAGTCTCCCAGTTCACTGTTACTGATATCAAACACTCTCCCAATTCTCTGTTACTGATATAAACACTCTCCCAGTTCCCTATAAATGATATCGAACACTCTCCCCGTTCCCTGTTACTGATATCGAAAAGACTCGGTTCCCTGTTACTGATATCGAACACTCTCATAGTTCCCTGTTACTGATATCGAAAAATCTCCCAGTTGGCTGTTGCTCATTTCAAACTCTCTCTCAATTCCCTGTTACTGATCTCGAACAGGCTCCGTTCCTTGTTAGTGATATCGAACACTCTCCCAGTTTACTGTTACTGAATTCGAGCAGTCTCACAGTTCTCTGTTATTCCTATCAAACACTTCCTCAGTTCCCTGATACTGATATCGAACAGTCTCCATTCCCTGATAGAGGTATCGAACACTCTCCCAGTTCCCTGTCACTGATATCGAACAGTCTCCCAGTTTCTCATCACTGATATCAAACTCTCTCGCTATTCCCTGTTACTGATATCGAACACTCTTCCAGTTCCCTGATATCGAACATACTCTGTTTCCTGTTAGTGATATCGAACACTCTCCCAGTTCCCTGTTAGTGATATTGTACAATCATCCAGTTTGCTGTTGCTCATTTCAAACACTCTCTCAGTTCCCTGTTACCGATCTCGAACAGGCTCCGTTCGCTGGTTGTGATATCGAACACTCTTCCAGTTCCCTGTTACTGAATTCGTGCAGTCTCACAGTTCTCTGCTATTCCTATCAAACAATCCATCAGTTCCCAGTTACTGATATCGGACAGTCTCAATTCCCTGTTAGGATATCGAACACTCTCCCAGTTCCCAGTCACTGATTTCGAACACTCTCCCAGTTCCCTGTTAGTGATATTGTACAATCATCCAGTTTCCTGTTACTGATATCGAGCACTCTCCCAGTTTCCTGTTACTGATATCGAACATTCTTCCATTTTTCTGTCACTTATATCGAACACAGTCCCAGTTCCCTGTTATTGATATCGAACAGTCTCCATTCCCTGTTACTGATATCAAACACTCTCCCTGTTCCCTGATATTGAACACTCTCCGTTCCCTGTTACAGTTACCAAACATTCCCCAGTTCCCTGTTAATTGTATCAAACACTCTCCCAGTTCCCTGTTACTCATATCAAACACTTTTCCAGTTCCCTGCAACTGATATCGAATAGACTCCGTTCTCTGTTAGTGATATCGAACACTCTCCCAATTCCCTGTTACTGTTATCGACTGATCTTCCAGTTCCGTTACTGATATCGAACACTCTCCCAGTTCCCTGTTACTGATATCAAACACTCTCCCAGTTCTCTGTCACTGATATAAAACACTCTCCCAGTTCCCTATCACTGATATCGAACACTGTCCCAGTTCCCTGTTACTGATATCGAACACTCTCCCAGTTCCAGGACATCGAACACGCTTGGTTCCCTGTTACTCATATCAAATACTCTCCCTGTTCCCTGTTACTGATATCGAACATTCACCCTGTTTGCTGTTACTCATTTCAAACACTCTCTCACTTCCCTGTTACTGATATCGAACAGGCTCCGTTCCCTTGTAATGATATCGAACACTCTCCCAGTTCCCTGTTACTGATATCGAGCACTCTCCGAGTTCCCTGTTACTGATATCAAGTACTCTCCCAGTTCACTGTTACTGATATAAAACACTCTCCCAGTTCCCTATCACTGATATCGAACACTCTCCCAGTTCTCTGTTAGTGATATAAAACACTCTCCCATTTCCCTATCACTGATATCGAACACTCTCCCAGTTCTCTGTTAGTGATATAAAACACTCTCCCATTTCCCTATCACTGATATCGAACACTCACCCAGTTCCCTGTTACTGATATCAAACACTCTCCCAGTTCCCTTTCACTGATATCGAACACTCTCCCAGTTCCTTGTTACTGATATCGAACACTCTCCCAGTTCCCTGTTACTGATATCAAACACTCTCCCAGTTTCCTGTTACTGATATCAAACACTCTCCCAGTTCGCTATCACTGATATCGAACACTCTCCCAGTTCCCTGTCACTGATATCGAACACTCTACCAGTATCCTATCACTGTTATTGAACTCTCGCCCAATTCCCTGTTACTGAAATCGAACAAACTTCCAGTTCCCTATTACTGATATCGAACACTCTCCCAGTTCCCTGTTACTCATATCAAACACTTTTCCAGCTCCCTGCAACTGATATCGAATAGACTCCGTTCTCTGTTAGTGATATTGAACACTCTCCCAATTCCCTGTTACTGTTATCGAACAATCTTCCAGTTCCCTGTTACTGATATCGAACACTCTCCCAGTTCCCTGTTACTGATATCAAACACTCTCCCAGTTCTCTGTCACTGATATAAAACACTCTCCCAGTTCCCTATCACTGATATGGAACACTCTCCCAGTTCCCTGTTAGTGATATCGAACACTCTCCCATTTCCCGGATATCGAACACTCTTGGTTCCCTGTTACTCCTATCAAGCACTCTCCCTGTTCCCTGTTACTGATATAAAACATTCTCCCTGTTTACTGTTACTCATTTCAAACACTCTCTCAGTTCCCTGTTACTGATATCGAACAGGCTCCCAGTTCTCTGTTACTGATATAGAACACTCTCCCAGTTCCCTATCACTGATATCGAACACTCTCCCAGTTCTCTGTTAGTGATATAAAACACTCTCCCATTTCCCTATCACTGATATCGAACACTCTCACAGTTCCCTGTTAGTCATATCAAACACTCTTCCAACTCCCTGTAACTGATATCGAATAGACTCGGTTCTCTGTTACTGGCATCGAACACTCTCCTAATTCCCTGTTACTGTTATCGAACATTCTTCCAGTTCCCTGTTACTGATATCGAACACTCTCCCAATTCCCTGTAAGTGTTATCGAACAATGTTCCAGTTCTCTGTTAATGATATCAAACAGTCTCCCAGTTCACTGTTACTGATATCAAACACTCTCCCAATTCTCTGTTACTGATATAAACACTCTCCCAGTTCCCTATCACTGATATCGAACACTCTCCCCGTTCCCTGTTACTGATATCGAAAAGACTCGGTTCCCTGTTACTGATATCGAACACTGTCATAGTTCCCTGTTACTGATATCGAAAAATCTCCCAGTTTGCTGTTGCTCATTTCAAACTCTCTCTCAATTCCCTGTTACTGATCTCGAACAGGCTCCGTTCCTTGTTAGTGATATCGAGCACTCTCCCAGTTTACTGTTACTGAATTCGAGCAGTCTCACAGTTCTCTGTTATTCCTATCAAACACTTCCTCAGTTCCCTGATACAGATATCGAACAGTCTCCATTCCCTGATAGAGGTATCGAACACTCTCCCAGTTCCCTGTCACTGATATCGAACACTCTCCCAGTTTCTCATCACTGATATCAAACTCTCTCGCTATTCGCTGTTACTGATATCGAACACTCTTCCAGTTCCCTGATATCAAACATACTCTGTTTCCTGTTAGTGATATTGAACACTCTCCCAGTTCCCTGTTAGTGATATTGTACAATCATCCAGTTTGCTGTTGCTCATTTCAAACACTCTCTCAGTTCCCTGTTACAGATCTCGAACAGGCTCCGTTCGCTGGTTGTGATATCGAACACTCTTCCAGTTCCCTGTTACTGAATTCGTGCAGTCTCACAGTTCTCTGCTATTCCTATCAAACAATCCATCAGTTCCCAGTTACTGATATCGAACAGTCTCAATTCCCTGTTAGGATATCGAACACTCTCCCAGTTCCCTGTCACTGATTTCGAACACTCTCCCAGTTCCCTGTTAGTGATATTGTACAATCATTCAGTTTCCTGTTACTGATATCGAGTACTCTCCCAGTTTCCTGTTACTGATATCGAACATTCTTCCATTTTTCTGTCACTTATATCGAACACAGTCCCAGTTCCCTGTTACTCATATCGAACACTCCCCCAGTTCCCTGTTACTGATATCGAACAGTCTCCATTCCCTGTTACTCATATCAAACACTCTCCCTGCTCCCTGATATTGAACACTCTCCGTTCCCTGTTACAGTTACCAAACATTCCCCAGTTCCCTGATAATTGTAGCAAACACTCTCCCAGTTCCCTGTTACTCATATCAAACACTTTTCCAGTTCCCTGCAACTGATATCGAATAGACTCCGTTCTCTGTTAGTGATATCAAACACTCTCCCAATTCCCTGTTACTGTTATCGACTGATCTTCCAGTTCCGTTACTGATATCGAACACTCTCCCATTTCCCTGTTACTGATATCAAACACTCTCCCAGTTCTCTGTCACTGATATAAAACACTCTCCCAGTTCCCTATCACTGATATCGAACACTGTCCCAGTTCCCTGTTACTGATAACGAACACTCTCCCAGTTCCAGGATATCGAACACTCTTGGTTCCCTGTTACTCATATCAAATACTCTCCCTGTTCCCTGTTACTGATATCGAACATTCGCCGTGTTTGCTGTTACTCATTTCAAACACTCTCTCACTTCCCTGTTACTGATATCGAACAGGCTCCGTTCCCTTGTAATGATATCGAACACTCTCCCAGTTCCCTGTTACTGATATCGAGCACTCTCCCAGTTCCCTGTTACTGATATCAAGTAGTCTCCCAGTTCACTGTTACTGATATAAAACACTCTCCCAGTTCCCTATCACTGATATCGAACACTCTCCCAGTTCTCTGTTAGTGATATAAAACACTCTCCCATTTCCCTATCACTGATATCGAACACTCAACCAGTTCCCTGTTACTGATATCAAACACTCTTCCAGTTCCCTTTCACTGATATCGAACACTCTCCCAGTTCCTTGTTACTGATATCGAACACTCTCCCAGTTCCCTGTTACTGATATCAAACACTCTCCCAGTTCGCTATCACTGATATCGAACACTCTCCCAGTTCCCTGTCACTGATATCGAACACTCTCCCAGTATCCTATCACTGTTATTGAACTCTCGCCCAATTCCCTGTTACTGATATCGAACAAACCTCCAGTTCCCTATTACTGATATCGAACACTCTCCCAGTTCCCTGTTAATCATATCAAACACTTTTCCAGCTCCCTGCAACTGATATCGAACAGACTCCGTTCTCTGTTAGTGATATCGAACACTCTCCCAATTCCCTGTTACTGTTATCGAACAATCTTCCATTTCCCTGTTACTGATATCGAACACTCTCCCAGTTCCCTGTTACTGATATCAAACACTCTCCCAGTTCTCTGTCACTGATATAAAACACTCTCCCAGTTCCCTATCACTGATATGGAACACTCTCCCAGTTCCCTGTTACTGATATCGAACACTCTCCCATTTCCCGGATATCGAACACTCTTGGGTCCCTGTTACTCCTATCAAGCACTCTCCCTGTTCCCTGTTACTGATATAAAACATTCTCCCTGTTTACTGTTACTCATTTCAAACACTCTCTCAGTTCCCTGTTACTGATATCGAACACTCTCCCAGTTTCCTGTGACTGATATCGAATACTCTCCCAGTTTCCTGTGACTGAATTCGAGCAGTCTCACAGTTCTCTGTTATTCCAATCAAACACTTCCTCAGTTCCCTGTTACTGCTATCGAACAGTCTCCATTCCCTGTTAGTGATATCGAACACTCTCCCATTTCCCTGTTACTGTTAAAAAACAATCTTCCAGTTCCCTGTTACTGATATCGAACACTCTCCCAGTTCCCTGTTACTGATATCAAACACTCTCCCAGTTCTCTGTTACTGATATAAAACACTCTCCCAGTTCCCTATCACTGATATCGAACACTCCCCAGTTCTCTGTTAGTGATATCAAACACTCTCCCAGTTCCCTATCACTGATATCGAGCACTCTCCCAGTTCCCTGTTACTGATATCGAACACTCTCCCAGTTCCCTATTTCTGATACTAAACACTCTCCCTGTTCCCTGTTACTGATATCGAACATTCTCCCTGTTTGCTGTTAGTCATTTCAAACACTCTCTCAGTTCCCTGTTACTGATATGGAACAGGCTCCGTTCCGTTGTAATGATATCGAACACTCTCCTAGTTCACTGTTACTGAATTCGAGCAGTCTCACAGTTCTCTGTTATTCCTATCAAACCCTCCCTCAGTTCCCTGTTACTGATATCGAACAGTCTCCATTCCCTGTTAGTGATATCGAACACTCTCCCAGTTCCCTGTCACTTATATCGAACACTCTCCCAATTTCCTATCACTGATATGGAACTCTCTCCCAATTCCCTATTACTGATATCGAACACTCTTCCAGATCCCTGATATCGAACATACGCTGTTTCCTGTTTGTGATATCGAACACTCTCCCAGTTCCCTGTTAGTGATATCGTACAATCATCCAGTTTCCTGTTACTGATATCGAAAACTCACCCAATTTCCTGTTACTGATATCGAACATTCTCCCATTTTTCTGTCACTTATATCGATCACAATCCCAGTTCCCTGTCACTGATATCGAACACTCTCCCCGATCCCTGTTACTGATATTGAACACTCTCCCGGTTCCCTGTTACTGATATCATACACTCTCCCAGTTCCCTGTCACTGATTTCGAACACTCTCCCAGTTCCCTGTTAGTGATATTGTACAATCATCCAGTTTCCTGTTACTGATATCGAGCAATCTCCCAGTTTCATGTTACTGATATCGAACATTCTTCCATTTTTCTGTCACTTATATCGAACACAGTCCCAGTTCCCTGTTACTGATATCGAACACTCTCCCTGTTCCCTATCACTGATATCGAACAGTCTCCATTCCCTGTTACTGATATGAAACACTCTCCATGTTCCCTGATATTGAACGCTCTCCGTTCTCTGTTACAGTTACCAAACATTTCCAAGATCCCTGTTAATAGTATCCAACACTCTCCCAGTTCCCTGTTACTCATATCAAACACTTTTCCAGCTCCCTGCAACTGATATCAAACACTCTCCCAGTTCCCGGATATCGAACGCTCTTGGTTCCCTGTTACTCATATCAAATACTTTCCCTGTTCCCTGTTACTGATATCGAACATTCTCCCTGTTTGCTATTACTTATTTCAAACACTCTCTCAGTTCCCTGTTACTGATATAAAACATTCTCCCTGTTTACTGTTACTCATTTCAAACACTCTCTCAGTTCCCTGTTACTGATATCGAACAGGCTCCCAGTTCTCTGTTACTGATATAGAACACTCTCCCAGTTCCCTATCACTGATATCGAACGCTCTCCCAGTTCTCTGTTAGTGATATAAAACACTCTCCCATTTCCCTATCACTGATATCGAACACTCTCACAGTTCCCTGTTACTCATATCAAACACTCTTCCAACTCCCTGTAACTGATATCGAATAGACTCGGTTCTCTGTTACAGGCATCGAACACTCTCCTAATTCCCTGTTACTGTTATCGAACAATCTTCCAGTTCCCTGTTACTGATATCGAACACTCTCCCAATTCCCTGTAAGTGTTATCGAACAATGTTCCAGTTCTCTGTTAATGATATCAAACAGTCTCCCAGTTCACTGTTACTGATATCAAACACTCTCCCAATTCTCTGTTACTGATATAAACACTCTCCCAGTTCCCTATAAATGATATCGAACACTCTCCCCGTTCCCTGTTACTGATATCGAAAAGACTCGGTTCCCTGTTACTGATATCGAACACTCTCATAGTTCCCCGTTACTGATATCGAAAAATCTCCCAGTTTGCTGTTGCTCATTTCAAACTCTCTCTCAATTCCCTGTTACTGATCTCGAACAGGCTCCATTCCTTGTTAGTGATATCGAACACTCTCCCAGTTTACTGTTACTGAATTCGAGCAGGCTCACAGTTCTCTGTTATTCCTATCAAACACTTCCTCAGTTCCCTGATACTGATATCGAACAGTCTCCATTCCCTGATACAGGTATCGAACACTCTCCCAGTTCCCTGTCACTGATATCGAACAGTCTCCCAGTTTCTCATCACTGATATCAAACTCTCTCGCTATTCCCTGTTACTGATATCGAACACTCTTCCAGTTCCCTGATATCGAACATACTCTGTTTCCTGTTAGTGATATCGAACACTCTCCCAGTTCCCTGTTAGTGATATTGTACAATCATCCAGTTTGCTGTTGCTCATTTCAAACACTCTCTCAGTTCCCTGTTACTGATCTCGAACAGGCTCCGTTCGCTGGTTGTGATATCGAACACTCTTCCAGTTCCCTGTTACTGAATTCGTGCAGTCTCACAGTTCTCTGCTATCCCTATCAAACAATCCATCAGTTCCCAGTTACTGATATCGAACAGTCTCAATTCCCTGTTAGGATATCGAACACTCTCCCAGTTCCCAGTCACTGATTTCGAACACTCTCCCAGTTCCCTGTTAGTGATATTGTACAATCATCCAGTTTCCTGTTACTGATATCGAGCACTCTCCCAGTTTCCTGTTACTGATATCGAACATTCTTCCATTTTTCTGTCACTTATATCGAACACAGTCCCAGTTCCCTGTTACTGATATCGAACAGTCTCCATTCCCTGTTACTGATATCAAACACTCTCCCTGTTCCCTGATATTGAACACTCTCCGTTCCCTGTTACAGTTACCAAACATTCCCCAGTTCCCTGTTAATTGTATCAAACACTCTCCCAGTTCCCTGTTACTCATATCAAACACTTTTCCAGTTCCCTGCAACTGATATCGAATAGACTCCGTTCTCTGTTACTGATATCGAACACTCTCCCAATTCCCTGTTACTGTTAAAAAACAATCTTCCAGTTCCCTGTTACTGATATCGAACACTCTCCCAGTTCCCTGTTACTGATATCAAACACTCTCCCAGTTCTCTGTTACTGATATAAAACACTCTCCCAGTTCCCTATCACTGATATCGAACACTCCCCAGTTCTCCGTTAGTGACATCAAACACTCTCCCAGTTTCCTATCACTGATATCGAGCACTCTCCCAGTTCCCTGTTACTGATATCGAACACTCTCCCATTTCTCTGTTTCTGATACTAAACACTCTCCCTGTTCCCTGTTACTGATATCGAACATTCTCCCTGTTTGCTGTTAGTCATTTCAAACACTCTCTCAGTTCCCTGTTACTGATATGGAACAGGCTCCGTTCCGTTGTAATGATATCGAACACTCTCCTAGTTCCCTGTTACTGAATTCGAGCAGTCTAACAGTTCTCTGTTATTCCTATCAAACCCTCCCTCAGTTCCCTGTTACTGATATCGAACAGTCTCCATTCCCTGTTAGTGATATCGAACACTCTCCCAGTTCCCTGTCACTTATATCGAACACTCTCCCAATTTCCTATCACTGATATGGAACTCTCTCCCAATTCCCTATTACTGATATCGAACACTCTTCCAGATCCCTGATATCGAACATACGCTGTTTCCTGTTTGTGATATCGAACACTCTCCCAGTTCCCTGTTAGTGATATCGTACAATCATCCAGTTTCCTGTTACTGATATCGAAAACTCACCCAATTTCCTGTTACTGATATCGAACATTCTCCCATTTTTCTGTCACTTATATCGATCACAATCCCAGTTCCCTGTCACTGATATCGAACACTCTCCCCGTTCCCTGTTACTGATATTGAACACTCTCCCGGTTCCCTGTTACTGATATCAAACACTCTCCCAGTTCCCTGTCACTGATTTCGAACACTCTCCCAGTTCCCTGTTAGTGATATTGTACAATCATCCAGTTTCCTGTTATTGATATCGAGCAATCTCCCAGTTTCATGTTACTGATATCGAACATTCTTCCATTTTTCTGTCACTTATATCGAACACAGTCCCAGTTCCCTGTTACTGATATCGAACACTCTCCCTGTTCCCTATCACTGATATCGAACAGTCTCCATTCCCTGTTACTGATATCAAACACTCTCCCTGTTCCCTGATATTGAACGCTCTCCGTTCTCTGTTACAGTTACCAAACATTTCCAAGATCCCTGTTAGTAGTATCCAACACTCTCCCAGTTCCCTGTTACTCATATCAAACACTTTTCCAGCTCCCTGCAACTGATATCAAACACTCTCCCAGTTCCCGGATATCGAACGCTCTTGGTTCCCTGTTACTCATATCAAATACTTTCCCTGTTCCCTGTTACTGATATCGAACATTCACCCTGTTTGCTGTTACTCATTTCAAACACTCTCTCACTTCCCTGTTACTGATATCGAACAGGCTCCGTTCCCTTGTAATGATATCGAACACTCTCCCAGTTCCCTGTTACTGATATCGAGCACTCTCCGAGTTCCCTGTTACTGATATCAAGTACTCTCCCAGTTCACTGTTACTGATATAAAACACTCTCCCAGTTCCCTATCACTGATATCGAACACTCTCCCAGTTCTCTGTTAGTGATATAAAACACTCTCCCATTTCCCTATCACTGATATCGAACACTCACCCAGTTCCATGTTACTGATACCAAACACTCTCCCAGTTCCCTTTCACTGATATCGAACACTCTCCCAGTTCCTTGTTACTGATATCGAACACTCTCCCAGTTCCCTGTTACTGATATCAAACACTCTCCCAGTTTCCTGTTACTGATATCAAACACTCTCCCAGTTCGCTATCACTGATATCGAACACTCTCCCAGTTCCCTGTCACTGATATCGAACACTCTCCCAGTATCCTATCACTGTTATTGAACTCTCGCCCAATACACCGTTACTGAAATCGAACAAACTTCCAGTTCCCTATTACTGATAACGAACACGCTCCCAGTTCCCTGTTACTCATATCAAACACTTTTCCAGCTCCCTGCAACTGATACCGAATAGACTCCGTTCTCTGTTAGTGATATTGAACACTCTCCCAATTCCCTGTTACTGTTATCGAACAATCTTCCAGTTCCCTGTTACTGATATCGAACACTCTCCCAGTTCCCTGTTACTGATATCAAACACTCTCCCAGTTCTCTGTCACTGATATAAAACACTCTCCCAGTTCCCTATCACTGATATGGAACACTCTCCCAGTTCCCTGTTAGTGATATCGAACACTCTCCCATTTCCCGGATATCGAACACTCTTGGTTCCCTGTTACTCCTATCAAGCACTCTCCCTGTTCCCTGTTACTGATATAAAACATTCTCCCTGTTTACTGTTACTCATTTCAAACACTCTCTCAGTTCCCTGTTACTGATATAGAACACTCTCCCAGTTCCCTATCACTGATATCGAACACTCTCCCAGTTCTCTGTTAGTGATATAAAACACTCTCCCATTTCCCTATCACTGATATCGAACACTCTCACAGTTCCCTGTTACTCATATCAAACACTCTTCCAACTCCCTGTAACTGATATCGAATAGACTCGGTTCTCTGTTACTGGCATCGAACAGTCTCCTAATTCCCTGTTACTGTTATCGAACAATCTTCCAGTTCCCTGTTACTGATATCGAACACTCTCCCAATTCCCTGTAAGTGTTATCGAACAATGTTCCAGTTCTCTGTTAATGATATCAAACAGTCTCCCAGTTCACTGTTACTGATATCAAACACTCTCCCAATTCTCTGTTACTGATATAAACACTCTCCCAGTTCCCTATCCCTGATATCGAACACTCTCCCCGTTCCCTGTTACTGATATCGAACACTGTCATAGTTCCCTGTTACTGATATCGAAAAATCTCCCAGTTTGCTGTTGCTCATTTCAAACTCTCTCTCAATTCCCTGTTACTGATCTCGAACAGGCTCCGTTCCTTGTTAGTGATATCGGACACTCTCCCAGTTTACTGTTACTGAATTCGAGCAGTCTCACAGTTCTCTGTTATTCCTATCAAACACTTCCTCAGTTCCCTGATACAGATATCGAACAGTCTCCATTCCCTGATAGAGGTATCGAACACTCTCCCAGTTCCCTGTCACTGATATCGAACAGTCTCCCAGTTTCTCATCACTGATATCAAACTCTCTCGCTATTCGCTGTTACTGATATCGAACACTCTTCCAGTTCCCTGATATCAAACATACTCTGTTTCCTGTTAGTGATATCGAACACTCTCCCAGTTCCCTGTTAGTGATATTGTACAATCATCCAGTTTGCTGTTGCTCATTTCAAACACTCTCTCAGTTCCCTGTTACTGATCTCGAACAGGCTCCGTTCGCTGGTTGTGATATCGAACACTCTTCCAGTTCCCTGTTACTGAATTCGTGCAGTCTCACAGTTCTCTGCTATCCCTATCAAACAATCCATCAGTTCCCAGTTACTGATATCGAACAGTCTCAATTCCCTGTTAGGATATCGAACACTCTCCCAGTTCCCAGTCACTGATTTCGAACACTCTCCCAGTTCCCTGTTAGTGATATTGTACAATCATCCAGTTTCCTGTTACTGATATCGAGCACTCTCCCAGTTTCCTGTTACTGATATCGAACATTCTTCCATTTTTCTGTCACTTATATCGAACACAGTCCCAGTTCCCTGTTACTGATATCGAACAGTCTCCATTCCCTGTTACTGATATCAAACACTCTCCCTGTTCCCTGATATTGAACACTCTCCGTTCCCTGTTACAGTTACCAAACATTCCCCAGTTCCCTGTTAATTGTATCAAACACTCTCCCAGTTCCCTGTTACTCATATCAAACACTTTTCCAGTTCCCTGCAACTGATATCGAATAGACTCCGTTCTCTGTTACTGATATCGAACACTCTCCCAATTCCCTGTTACTTTTAAAAAACAATCTTCCAGTTCCCTGTTACTGATATCGAACACTCTCCCAGTTCCCTGTTACTGATATCAAACACTCTCCCAGTTCTCTGTTACTGATATAAAACACTCTCCCAGTTCCCTATCACTGATATCGAACACTCCCCAGTTCTCTGTTAGTGACATCAAACACTCTCCCAGTTTCCTATCACTGATATCGAGCACTCTCCCAGTTCCCTGTTACTGATATCGAACACTCTCCCAGTTCCCTGTTTCTGATACTAAACACTCTCCCTGTTCCCTGTTACTGATATCGAACATTCTCCCTGTTTGCTGTTAGTCATTTCAAACACTCTCTCAGTTCCCTGTTACTGATATGGAACAGGCTCCGTTCCGTTGTAATGATATCGAACACTCTCCTAGTTCCCTGTTACTGAATTCGAGCAGTCTCACAGTTCTCTGTTATTCCTATCAAACCCTCCCTCAGTTCCCTGTTACTGATATCGAACAGTCTCCATTCCCTGTTAGTGATATCGAACACTCTCCCAGTTCCCTGTCACTTATATCGAACACTCTCCCAATTTCCTATCACTGATATGGAACTCTCTCCCAATTCCCTATTACTGATATCGAACACTCTTCCAGATCCCTGATATCGAACATACGCTGTTTCCTGTTTGTGATATCGAACACTCTCCCAGTTCCCTGTTAGTGATATCGTACAATCATCCAGTTTCCTGTTACTGATATCGAAAACTCACCCAATTTCCTGTTACTGATATCGAACATTCTCCCATTTTTCTGTCACTTATATCGATCACAATCCCAGTTCCCTGTCACTGATATCGAACACTCTCCCCGTTCCCTGTTACTGATATTGAACACTCTCCCGGTTCCCTGTTACTGATATCAAACACTCTCCCAGTTCCCTGTCACTGATTTCGAACACTCTCCCAGTTCCCTGTTAGTGATATTGTACAATCATCCAGTTTCCTGTTATTGATATCGAGCAATCTCCCAGCTTCATGTTACTGATATCGAACATTCTTCCATTTTTCTGTCACTTATATCGAACACAGTCCCAGTTCCCTGTTACTGATATCGAACACTCTCCCTGTTCCCTATCACTGATATCGAACAGTCTCCATTCCCTGTTACTGACATCAAACACTCTCCCTGTTCCCTGATATTGAACGCTCTCCGTTCTCTGTTACAGTTACCAAACATTTCCAAGATCCCTGTTAGTAGTATCCAACACTCTCCCAGTTCCCTGTTACTCATATCAAACACTTTTCCAGCTCCCTGCAACTGATATCAAACACTCTCCCAGTTCCCGGATATCGAACGCTCTTGGTTCCCTGTTACTCATATCAAATACTTTCCCTGTTCCCTGTTACTGATATCGAACATTCACCCTGTTTGCTGTTACTCATTTCAAACACTCTCTCACTTCCCTGTTACTGATATCGAACAGGCTCCGTTCCCTTGTAATGATATCGAACACTCTCCCAGTTCCCTGTTACTGATATCGAGCACTCTCCGAGTTCCCTGTTACTGATATCAAGTACTCTCCCAGTTCACTGTTACTGATATAAAACACTCTCCCAGTTCCCTATCACTGATATCGAACACTCTCCCAGTTCTCTGTTAGTGATATAAAACACTCTCCCATTTCCCTATCACTGATATCGAACACTCACCCAGTTCCCTGTTACTGATACCAAACACTCTCCCAGTTCCCTTTCACTGATATCGAACACTCTCCCAGTTCCTTGTTACTGATATCGAACACTCTCCCAGTTCCCTGTTACTGATATCAAACACTCTCCCAGTTTCCTGTTACTGATATCAAACACTCTCCCAGTTCGCTATCACTGATATCGAACACTCTCCCAGTTCCCTGTCACTGATATCGAACACTCTCCCAGTATCCTATCACTGTTATTGAACTCTCGCCCAATACCCCGTTACTGAAATCGAACAAACTTCCAGTTCCCTATTACTGATAACGAACACGCTCCCAGTTCCCTGTTACTCATATCAAACACTTTTCCAGCTCCCTGCAACTGATACCGAATAGACTCCGTTCTCTGTTAGTGATATTGAACACTCTCCCAATTCCCTGTTACTGTTATCGAACAATCTTCCAGTTCCCTGTTACTGATATCGAACACTCTCCCAGTTCCCTGTTACTGATATCAAACACTCTCCCAGTTCTCTGTCACTGATATAAAACACTCTCCCAGTTCCCTATCACTGATATGGAACACTCTCCCAGTTCCCTGTTAGTGATATCGAACACTCTCCCATTTCCCGGATATCGAACACTCTTGGTTCCCTGTTACTCCTATCAAGCACTCTCCCTGTTCCCTGTTACTGATATAAAACATTCTCCCTGTTTACTGTTACTCATTTCAAACACTCTCTCAGTTCCCTGTTACTGATATCGAACAGGCTCCCAGTTCTCTGTTACTGATATAGAACACTCTCCCAGTTCCCTATCACTGATATCGAACACTCTCCCAGTTCTCTGTTAGTGATATAAAACACTCTCCCATTTCCCTATCACTGATATCGAACACTCTCACAGTTCCCTGTTACTCATATCAAACACTCTTCCAACTCCCTGTAACTGATATCGAATAGACTCGGTTCTCTGTTACTGGCATCGAACAGTCTCCTAATTCCCTGTTACTGTTATCGAACAATCTTCCAGTTCCCTGTTACTGATATCGAACACTCTCCCATTCCCTGTAAGTGTTATCGAACAATGTTCCAGTTCTCTGTTAATGATATCAAACAGTCTCCCAGTTCACTGTTACTGATATCAAACACTCTCCCAATTCTCTGTTACTGATATAAACACTCTCCCAGTTCCCTATCACTGATATCGAACACTCTCCCCGTTCCCTGTTACTGATATCGAACACTGTCATAGTTCCCTGTTACTGATATCGAAAAATCTCCCAGTTTGCTGTTGCTCATTTCAAACTCTCTCTCAATTCCCTGTTACTGATCTCGAACAGGCTCCGTTCCTTGTTAGTGATATCGAACACTCTCCCAGTTTACTGTTACTGAATTTGAGCAGTCTCACAGTTCTCTGTTATTCCTATCAAACACTTCCTCAGTTCCCTGATACAGATATCGAACAGTCTCCATTCCCTGATAGAGGTATCGAACACTCTCCCAGTTCCCTGTCACTGATATCGAACAGTCTCCCAGTTTCTCATCACTGATATCAAACTCTCTCGCTATTCGCTGTTACTGATATCGAACACTCTTCCAGTTCCCTGATATCAAACATACTCTGTTTCCTGTTAGTGATATCGAACACTCTCCCAGTTCCCTGTTAGTGATATTGTACAATCATCCAGTTTGCTGTTGCTCATTTCAAACACTCTCTCAGTTCCCTGTTACTGATCTCGAACAGGCTCCGTTCGCTGGTTGTGATATCGAACACTCTTCCAGTTCCCTGTTACTGAATTCGTGCAGTCTCACAGTTCTCTGCTATTCCTATCAAACAATCCATCAGTTCCCAGTTACTGATATCGAACAGTCTCAATTCCCTGTTAGGATATCGAACACTCTCCCAGTTCCCTGTCACTGATTTCGAACACTCTCCCAGTTCCCTGTTAGTGATATTGTACAATCATCCAGTTTCCTGTTACTGATATCGAGCACTCTCCCAGTTTCCTGTTACTGATATCGAACATTCTTCCATTTTTCTGTCACTTATATCGAACACAGTCCCAGTTCCCTGTTACTCATATCGAACACTCCCCCAGTTCCCTGTTACTGATATCGAACAGTCTGCATTCCCTGTTACTCATATCAAACACTCTCCCTGTTCCCTGATATTGAACACTCTCCGTTCCCTGTTACAGTTACCAAACATTCCCCAGTTCCCTGATAATTGTAGCAAACACTCTCCCAGTTCCCTGTTACTCATATCAAACACTTTTCCAGTTCCCTGCAACTGATATCGAATAGACTCCGTTCTCTGTTAGTGATATCAAACACTCTCCCAATTCCCTGTTACTGTTATCGACTGATCTTCCAGTTCCGTTACTGATATCGGACACTCTCCCAGTTCCCTGTTACTGATATCAAACACTCTCCCAGTTCTCTGTCACTGATATAAAACACTCTCCCAGTTCCCTATCACTGATATCGAACACTGTCCCAGTTCCCTGTTACTGATATCGAACACTCTCCCAGTTCCAGGATATCGAACACTCTTGGTTCCCTGTTACTCATATCAAATACTCTCCCTGTTCCCTGTTACTGATATCGAACATTCGCCGTGTTTGCTGTTACTCATTTCAAACACTCTCTCACTTCCCTGTTACTGATATCGAACAGGCTCCGTTCCCTTGTAATGATATCGAACACTCTCCCAGTTCCCTGTTACTGATATCGAGCACTCTCCCAGTTCCCTGTTACTGATATCAAGTACTCTCCCAGTTCACTGTTACTGATATAAAACACTCTCCCAGTTCCCTATCACTGATATCGAACACTCTCCCAGTTCTCTGTTACTGATATCAAACACTCTTCCAGTTCCCTTTCACTGATATCGAACACTCTCCCAGTTCCTTGTTACTGATATCGAACACTCTCCCAGTTCCCTGTTACTGATATCAAACCCTCTCCCAGTTCGCTATCACTGATATCGAACACTCTCCCAGTTCCCTGTCACTGATATCGAACACTCTCCCAGTATCCTAACACTGTTATTGAACTCTCGTCCAATTCCCTGTTACTGATATCGAACAAACCTCCAGTTCCCTATTACTGATATCGAACACTCTCCCAGTTCCCTGTTAATCATATCAAACACTTTTCCAGCTCCCTGCAACTGATATCGAATAGACTCCGTTCTCTGTTAGTGATATCGAACACTCTCCCAATTCCCTGTTACTGTTATCGAACAATCTTCCAGTTCCCTGTTACTGATATCGAACACTCTCCCAGTTCCCTGTTACTGATATCAAACACTCTCCCAGTTCTCTGTCACTGATATCAAACACTCTCCCAGTTCTCTGTCACTGATATAAAACACTCTCCCAGTTCCCTATCACTGATATGGAACACTCTCCCAGTATCCTAACACTGTTATTGAACTCTCGTCCAATTCCCTGTTACTGATATCGAACAAACCTCCAGTTCCCTGTTACTGATATCGAACACTCTCCCATTTCCCGGATATCGAACACTCTTGGGTCCCTGTTACTCCTATCAAGCACTCTCCCTGTTCCCTGTTACTGATATAAAACATTCTCCCTGTTTACTGTTACTCATTTCAAACACTCTCTCAGTTCCCTGTTACTGATATCGAACACTCTCCCAGTTTCCTGTGACTGATATCGAATACTCTCCCTGTTTCCTGTGACTGAATTCGAGCAGTCACACAGTTCTCTGTTATTCCAATCAAACACTTCCTTAGTTCCCTGTTACTGCTATCGAACAGTCTCCATTCCCTGTTAGTGATATCGAACACTCTCCCAGTTTGCTGTTGCTCATTTCAATCACTCTCTCAGTTCCCTGTTCCTGATCTCGAACAGGCTCCGTTCCCTTGTAATGATATCGAACACTCTCCCAGTTCCCTATCACTGATATCGAACACTCTCCCCGTTCCCTGTTACTGATATCGAACACTCTCCCGGTTCCCTGTTACTGATATCAAACACTATCCCAGTTCCCTGTTACTTATATCAAACACTTTCCCAGTTCCCTATCACTGATATCGAACACTCTCACAGTTCCCTGTTACTCATATCAAACACTCTTCCAACTCCCTGTAACTAATATCGAATAGACTCCGTTCTATGATACTGATATCGAACACTTTCCCAATTGCCTGTAAGTGTTATCGAACAATGTTCTAGTTCACTGTTAATGATATCAAACAGTCTCCCAGTTCCCTGTTACTGATATCAAACACTCTCCCAATTCTCTGTTACTGATATAAACACTCTCCCAGTTCCCTATCACTGATATCGAACACTCTCCCCGTTCCGTTACTGATATCGAACAAACTCCGTTCTCTGTTAGTGATATCGAACACTCTCCCAGTTCCATGTTGCTGATGTCAAACACTCTCCCAGTTCGCTGTTACTGATATCGAACACTCTCCCAGTTCCCTGTTACTGATATTGAGCACTCTCCCAGTTCCCTGTTACAGTTATCAAACACTCTCCCAGTTCCCTGTTACTGATATCGAGCACTCTCCCAGTTCCCTGTCACTGATATCAAACACTCTCCCAGTTCCCTGTTACTGATATCGAACATTCTTCCAGTTCCCTGATATCGAACACACTCTGTTTCCTGTTAGTGATATCGAATAGTCTCCCAATTCCCTGTTAGTGATATCGTACAATCATCCAGTTTCCTGTTACTGATATGGAAATCTCACCCAATTTCCTGTTACTGATATCGAACATTCTCCCATTTTTCTGTCACTGATATCGAACACAATCCCAGTTCCCTGTTACTGATGTTGAACACTCCTCCCGTTCCCTGTTACTGATATCGAACAGTCTCCATTCCCCATTACTGATATCAAACACTCTCCCTGTTCCCTGACATCGAACACACTCCGTTCCCTGTTAAAGTTAACAAACATTTCCCAGTTCCCTGTAAATTGTATCAACCACTCTCCCAGTTCCCTGTTATTCATATCAAACACTCTTCCAGCTCCCTGAAACTCATATCGAATAGACTCAGTTCTCTGTTACTGATATCGAACACTCTCCCAATTCCCTGTTACTGTTAAAAAACAATCTTCCAGTCCCTGTTACTGATATCGAACACGCTCCCAGTTCTCTGTCACTGATATGAAACACTCTCCCAGTTCCCTATCACTGATATCGAACACTCCCCAGTTCTCTGTTAGTGATATCAAACACTCTCCCTGTTCCCTATCACTGATATCGAGCACTCTCCCAGTTACCTGTTACTGATATCGAACACTCTCCCAGTGCCCTGTTACTGATATCAAACACTCTCCTAGTTCCCTGTTACTGATACTAAACACTCTCCCTGTTCCCTGTTACTGATATCGAACATTCTCCCTGTTTGCTGTTAGTCATTTCAAACACTCTCTCAGTTCCCTGTTACTGATATGGAACAGGCGCCGTTCCATTGTAATGATATCGAACACTCTCCTAGTTCCCTGTTACTGATATCGAACACTCTCCCAGTTCTCTGTCACTGATATAAAACACTCTCCCAGTTCTCTGTCACTGATATAAAACACTCTCCCAGTTCCCTATCACTGATATCGAACACTGTCCCAGTTCCTGGATATCGAACACTCTTGGTTCCCTGTTACTCCTATCATATACTCTCCCTGTTTCCTGTTACTGATATCGAACATTCGCCCTGTTTGCTGTTACTCATTTCAAACACTCTCTCACTTCCCTGTTACTGATATCGAACAGGCTCCGTTCCCTTGTAATGATATCGAACACTCTCCCAGTTCCCTGTTACTGATATCGAGCACTCTCCCAGTTCCCTGTTACTGATATCAAGTACTCTCCCAGTTCACTGTTACTGATATAAAACACTCTGCCAGTTCCCTATCACTGATATCGAACACTCTCCCAGTTCTCTGTTAGTGATATAAAACACTCTCCCATTTCCCAATCACTGATATCGAACACTCACCCAGTTCCCTGTTACTGATATCAAACACTCTCCCAGTTCCCTTTCGCTGATATCGAACACTCTCCCAGTTCCTTGTTACTGATATCGAACACTCTCCCAGTTCCCTGTTACTGATATCAAACACTCTCCCAGTTCCCTGTTACTGATATCAAACACTCTCCCAGTTCACTATCACTGATATCGAACACTCTCCAATTTCCCTGTCACTGATATCGAACACTCTCCCAGTATCCTATCACTGTTATTGAACTCTCGCCCAATTCCCTGTTACTGATATCGAACAAACTTCCAGTTCCCTACTACTGATATCGAACATTCTCCGTTCCCATGTAATGATATCGAACACTCTCCCAGTTTCCTGTGACTGAATTCGAGCAGTCTCACAGTTCTCTGTTATTCCAAACAAACACTTCCTCAGTTCCCTGTTACTGATATCGAACAGTCTCCATTCCCTGTTAGTGATATCGAACACTCTCCCAGTTTGCTGTTGCTCATTTCAATCACTCTCTCAGTTCCCTGTTCCTGATCTCGAGCAGGCTCCGTTCCCTTGTAATGATATCGAACGCTCTCCCAGTTCCCTGTTACTGATATCAAACACTATCCCAGTTCCCTGTTACTGATATCAAACACTCTCCCAGTTCCCTATCACTGATATCGAACACTCTCCCGGTTCCCTGTTACTGATATCGAACACTCTCCCGGTTCCCTGTTACTGATAACAAACACTATCCCAGTTCCCTGTTACTGATATCAAACACTCTCCCAGTTGCCTATCACTGATATCGAACACTCTCACAGTTCCCTGTTACTCATATCAAACACTCTTCCAACTCCCTGTAACTGATATCGAATAGACTCCGTTCTGTGTTACTGATATCGAACACTTTCCCAATTCCCTGTAAGTGGTATCGAACAATGTTCTAGTTCTCTGTTAATGATATCAAACAGAGTCCCAGTTCCCTGTTACTGATATCAAACACTCTCCCAATTCTCTGTTACTGATATAAACACTCTCCCAGTTCCCTATCACTGATATCGAACACTCTCCACGTTCCCTGTTACTGATATCGAAAAGACTCGCTTCCCTGTTACTGATATCGAACATTCTCATAGTTCCTTGTTACTGATATCGAAAAATCTCCCAGTTTGCTGTTGCTCATTTCAAACTCTCTCTCAGTTCCCTGTTACTGATCTCGAACAGGCTCCGTTCCCTGGTAGTGATATCGAACACTCTCCCAGTTGCCTGTCACTGATATCGAACACTCTCCCAGTTTCTTATCACTGATATCGAACTCTCTCCCTATTCCCTGTTACTGACATCGAACACTCTTCCAGTTCCCTGATATCGAACATACTCTGTTTCCTGTTAATGATATCTGACACTCTCCCAGTTCCCTGTTAGTGATATCGTGCAATTATCCAGTTTGCTGTTGCTCATTTCAAACACTCTCTCATTTCCCTGTTAGTGATCTCGAACAGGCTCCGTTCGCTGGTAGTGATATCGAACACTCTCCCAGTTCCCTGTTACTGAATTCGTGCAGTCTCACAGTTCTCTGCTATTCCTATCAAAAACTCCATCAGTTCCCTGTTACTGATATCGAACAGTCTCCATTCCCTGTTAGTGATATTGTATAATCATCCAGTTTCCTGTTACTGATATCGAGCACTCTCCCAGTTTCCTGTTACTGATATCGAACATTCTTCCATTTTTCTGTCACTTATATCGAACACAGTCCCAGTTCCCTGTTACTGATATCGAACAGTCCCCCAGTTCCCTGTTACTGATATCGAACAGTCTCCATTCCCTGTTACTGATATCAAACACTCTCCCTGTTCTCTGATATTGAACACTCTCCGTTCCCTGTTACAGTTACCAAACATTTCCCAGTTCCCTGTAAATTGTATCAAACACTCTCCCAGTTCCCTGTTATTCATATCAAACACTCTTCCAGCTCCCTGTAACTGATATCGAATAGACTCAGTTCTCTGTTACTGATATCGAACACTCTCCCAATTCCCTGTTACTGTTAAAACACAATCTTCCAGTTCCCTGTTACTGATATCGAACACTCTCCCAGTTCCCTGTTACTGATATCAAACACTCTCCCAGTTCTCTGTTACTGATATAAAACACTCTCCCAGTTCCCTATCACTGATATCGAGCACTTCCCAGTTCTGTGTTAGTGATATCAAACACACTCCCTGTTCCCTATCACTGATATCGAGCACTCTCCCAGTTCCCTGTTACTGATATCGAACACTCTCCCAGTTCCCTGTTACTGATACTAAACACTCTCCCTGTTCCCTGTTACTGATATCGAACATTCTCCCTGTTTGCTGTTAGTCATTTCAAACACTCTCTCAGTTCCCTGTTACTGATATGGAACAGGCTCCGTTCCGTTGTAATGATATCGAACACTCTCCTAGTTCCCTGTTACTGAATTCGAGCAGTCTCACAGTTCTCTGTTATTCCTATCAAACCCTCCCTCAGTTCCCTGTTACTGATATCGCACAGTCTCCATTCCCTGTTAGTGATATCGAACACTCTCCCAGTTCCCTGTCACTTATATCGAACACTCTCCCAATTTCCTATCACTGATATGGAACTCTCTCCCAATTCCCTATTACTGATATCGAACACTCTTCCAGATCCCTGATATCGAACATACGCTGTTTCCTGTTTGTGATATCGAACACTCTCCCAGTTCCCTGTTAGTGATATCGTACAATCATCCAGTTTCCTGTTACTGATATCGAAAACTCACCCAATTTCCTGTTACTGATATCGAACATTCTCCCATTTTTCTGTCACTTATATCGATCACAATCCCAGTTCCCTGTCACTGATATCGAACTCTCTCCCCGTTCCCTGTTACTGATATTGAACACTCTCCCGGTTCCCTGTTACTGATATCAAACACTCTCCCAGTTCCCTGTTACTGATATCGAACATTCTTCCATTTTTCTGTCACTTACATCGAACACAGTCCCAGTTCCCTGTTACTGATATCGAACACACTTCCAGTTCCCTGATATCGAACACACTCTGTTTCCTGTTAGTGATATCGAATAGTCTCCCAATTCCCTGTTAGTGATATCGTACAATCATCCAGTTTCCTGTTACTGATATGGAAATCTCACCCAATTTCCTGTTACTGATATCGAACATTCTCCCATTTTTCTGTCACTGATATCGAACACAATCCCAGTTCCCTGTTACTGATGTTGAACACTCCTCCCGTTCCCTGTTACTGATATCGAACAGTCTCCATTCCCCATTACTGATATCAAACACTCTCCCTGTTCCCTGACATCGAACACACTCCGTTCCCTGTTAAAGTTAACAAACATTTCCCAGTTCCCTGTAAATTGTATCAAACACTCTCCCAGTTCCCTGTTATTCATATCAAACACTCTTCCAGCTCCCTGAAACTCATATCGAATAGACTCAGTTCTCTGTTACTGATATCGAACACTCTCCCAATTCCCTGTTACTGTTAAAAAACAATCTTCCAGTCCCTGTTACTGATATCGAACACGCTCCCAGTTCTCTGTCACTGATATGAAACACTCTCCCAGTTCCCTATCACTGATATCGAACACTCCCCAGTTCTCTGTTAGTGATATCAAACACTCTCCCTGTTCCCTATCACTGATATCGAGCACTCTCCCAGTTCCCTGTTACTGATATCGAACACTCTCCCAGTTCCCTGTTACTGATATCAAACACTCTCCTAGTTCCCTGTTACTGATACTAAACACTCTCCCTGTTCCCTGTTACTGATATCGAACATTCTCCCTGTTTGCTGTTAGTCATTTCAAACACTCTCTCAGTTCCGTTTTACTGATATGGAACAGGCGCCGTTCCATTGTAATGATATCGAACACTCTCCTAGTTCCCTGTTACTGATATCGAACACTCTCCCAGTTCTCTGTCACTGATATAAAACACTCTCCCAGTTCTCTGTCACTGATATAAAACACTCTCCCAGTTCCCTATCACTGATATCGAACACTGTCCCAGTTCCTGGATATCGAACACTCTTGGTTCCCTGTTACTCCTATCATATACTCTCCCTGTTTCCTGTTACTGATATCGAACATTCGCCCTGTTTGCTGTTACTCATTTCAAACACTCTCTCACTTCCCTGTTACTGATATCGAACAGGCTCCGTTCCCTTGTAATGATATCGAACACTCTCCCAGTTCCCTGTTACTGATATCGAGCACTCTCCCAGTTCCCTGTTACTGATATCAAGTACTCTCCCAGTTCACTGTTACTGATATAAAACACTCTCCCAGTTCCCTATCACTGATATCGAACACTCTCCCAGTTCTCTGTTAGTGATATAAAACACTCTCCCATTTCCCAATCACTGATATCGAACACTCACCCAGTTCCCTGTTACTGATATCAAACACTCTCCCAGTTCCCTTTCACTGATATCGAACACTCTCCCAGTTCCTTGTTACTGATATCGAACACTCTCCCAGTTCCCTGTTACTGATATCAAACACTCTCCCAGTTCCCTGTTACTGATATCAAACACTCTCCCAGTTCACTATCACTGATATCGAACACTCTCCAATTTCCCTGTCACTGATATCGAACACTCTCCCAGTATCCTATCACTGTTATTGAACTCTCGCCCAATTCCCTGTTACTGATATCGAACAAACTTCCAGTTCCCTATTACTGATATCGAACATTCTCCGTTCCCATGTAATGATATCGAACACTCTCCCAGTTTCCTGTGACTGAATTCGAGCAGTCTCACAGTTCTCTGTTATTCCAAACAAACACTTCCTCAGTTCCCTGTTACTGATATCGAACAGTCTCCATTCCCTGTTAGTGATATCGAACACTCTCCCAGTTTGCTGTTGCTCATTTCAATCACTCTCTCAGTTCCCTGTTCCTGATCTCGAGCAGGCTCCGTTCCCTTGTAATGATATCGAACGCTCTCCCAGTTCCCTGTTACTGATATCAAACACTATCCCAGTTCCCTGTTACTGATATCAAACACTCTCCCAGTTCCCTATCACTGATATCGAACACTCTCCCGGTTCCCTGTTACTGATATCGAACACTCTCCCGGTTCCCTGTTACTGATAACAAACACTATCCCAGTTCCCTGTTACTGATATCAAACACTCTCCCAGTTGCCTATCACTGATATCGAACACTCTCACAGTTCCCTGTTACTCATATCAAACACTCTTCCAACTCCCTGTAACTGATATCGAATAGACTCCGTTCTGTGTTACTGATATCGAACACTTTCCCAATTCCCTGTAAGTGGTATCGAACAATGTTCTAGTTCTCTGTTAATGATATCAAACAGAGTCCCAGTTCCCTGTTACTGATATCAAACACTCTCCCAATTCTCTGTTACTGATATAAACACTCTCCCAGTTCCCTATCACTGATATCGAACACTCTCCACGTTCCCTGTTACTGATATCGAAAAGACTCGCTTCCCTGTTACTGATATCGAACATTCTCATAGTTCCTTGTTACTGATATCGAAAAATCTCCCAGTTTGCTGTTGCTCATTTCAAACTCTCTCTCAGTTCCCTGTTACTGATCTCGAACAGGCTCCGTTCCCTGGTAGTGATATCGAACACTCTCCCAGTTGCCTGTCACTGATATCGAACACTCTCCCAGTTTCTTATCACTGATATCGAACTCTCTCCCTATTCCCTGTTACTGACATCGAACACTCTTCCAGTTCCCTGATATCGAACATACTCTGTTTCCTGTTAATGATATCTGACACTCTCCCAGTTCCCTGTTAGTGATATCGTGCAATTATCCAGTTTGCTGTTGCTCATTTCAAACACTCTCTCATTTCCCTGTTAGTGATCTCGAACAGGCTCCGTTCGCTGGTAGTGATATCGAACACTCTCCCAGTTCCCTGTTACTGAATTCGTGCAGTCTCACAGTTCTCTGCTATTCCTATCAAAAACTCCATCAGTTCCCTGTTACTGATATCGAACAGTCTCCATTCCCTGTTAGTGATATTGTATAATCATCCAGTTTCCTGTTACTGATATCGAGCACTCTCCCAGTTTCCTGTTACTGATATCGAACATTCTTCCATTTTTCTGTCACTTATATCGAACACAGTCCCAGTTCCCTGTTACTGATATCGAACAGTCCCCCAGTTCCCTGTTACTGATATCGAACAGTCTCCATTCCCTGTTACTGATATCAAACACTCTCCCTGTTCTCTGATATTGAACACTCTCCGTTCCCTGTTACAGTTACCAAACATTTCCCAGTTCCCTGTAAATTGTATCAAACACTCTCCCAGTTCCCTGTTATTCATATCAAACACTCTTCCAGCTCCCTGTAACTGATATCGAATAGACTCAGTTCTCTGTTACTGATATCGAACACTCTCCCAATTCCCTGTTACTGTTAAAACACAATCTTCCAGTTCCCTGTTACTGATATCGAACACTCTCCCAGTTCCCTGTTACTGATATCAAACACTCTCCCAGTTCTCTGTTACTGATATAAAACACTCTCCCAGTTCCCTATCACTGATATCGAGCACTCCCCAGTTCTGTGTTAGTGATATCAAACACACTCCCTGTTCCCTATCACTGATATCGAGCACTCTCCCAGTTCCCTGTTACTGATATCGAACACTCTCCCAGTTCCCTGTTACTGATACTAAACACTCTCCCTGTTCCCTGTTACTGATATCGAACATTCTCCCTGTTTGCTGTTAGTCATTTCAAACACTCTCTCAGTTCCCTGTTACTGATATGGAACAGGCTCCGTTCCGTTGTAATGATATCGAACACTCTCCTAGTTCCCTGTTACTGAATTCGAGCAGTCTCACAGTTCTCTGTTATTCCTATCAAACCCTCCCTCAGTTCCCTGTTACTGATATCGCACAGTCTCCATTCCCTGTTAGTGATATCGAACACTCTCCCAGTTCCCTGTCACTTATATCGAACACTCTCCCAATTTCCTATCACTGATATGGAACTCTCTCCCAATTCCCTATTACTGATATCGAACACTCTTCCAGATCCCTGATATCGAACATACGCTGTTTCCTGTTTGTGATATCGAACACTCTCCCAGTTCCCTGTTAGTGATATCATACAATCATCCAGTTTCCTGTTACTGATATCGAAAACTCACCCAATTTCCTGTTACTGATATCGAACATTCTCCCATTTTTCTGTCACTTATATCGATCACAATCCCAGTTCCCTGTCACTGATATCGAACTCTCTCCCCGTTCCCTGTTACTGATATTGAACACTCTCCCGGTTCCCTGTTACTGATATCAAACACTCTCCCAGTTCCCTGTTACTGATATCGAACATTCTTCCATTTTTCTGTCACTTACATCGAACACAGTCCCAGTCCCCTGTTACTGATATCGAACACACTTCCAGTTCCCTGATATCGAACACACTCTGTTTCCTGTTAGTGATATCGAATAGTCTCCCAATTCCCTGTTAGTGATATCGTACAATCATCCAGTTTCCTGTTACTGATATGGAAATCTCACCCAATTTCCTGTTACTGATATCGAACATTCTCCCATTTTTCTGTCACTGATATCGAACACAATCCCAGTTCCCTGTTACTGATGTTGAACACTCCTCCCGTTCCCTGTTACTGATATCGAACAGGCTCCGTTCGCTGGTAGTGATATCGAACACTCTCCCAGTTCCCTGTTACTGAATTCGTGCAGTCTCACAGTTCTCTGCTATTCCTATCAAAAACTCCATCAGTTCCCTGTTACTCATATTGAACAGTCTCCATTCCCTGTTAGTGATATTGTACAATCATCCAGTTTCCTGTTACTGATATCGAGCACGCTCCCAGTTTCCTGATACTGATATCGAACATTCTTCCATTTTTCTGTCACTTATATCGAACACAGTCCCAGTTCCCTGTTACTGATATCGAACAGTCCCCCAGTTCACTGTTACTGATATCGAACAATCTCCATTCCCTGTTACTGATATCAAACACTCTCCCTGTTCTCTGATATTGAACACTGTCCGTTCCCTGTTACAGTTACCAAACATTTCCCAGTTCACTGTAAATTGTATCAAACACTCTCCCAGTTCCCTGTTATTCATATCAAACACTCTTCCAGCTCCCTGTAACTGATATCGAACAGACTCAGTTCTCTGTTACTGATATCGAACACTCTCCCAATTCCCTGTTACTGTTAAAAAACAATCTTCCAGTTCCCTGTTACTGATATCGAACACTCTCCCAGTTCCCTGTTACTGATATCAAACACTCTCCCAGTTCTCTGTTACTGATATAAAACACTCTCCCAGTTCCCTATCACTGATATCGAGCACTCCCCAGTTCTGTGTTAGTGATATCAAACACACTCCCTGTTCCCTATCACTGATATCGAGCACTCTCCCAGTTCCCTGTTACTGATATCGAACACTCTCCCAGTTCCCTGTTACTGATACTAAACACTCTCCCTGTTCCCTGTTACTGATATCGAACATTCTCCCTGTTTGCTGTTAGTCATTTCAAACACTCTCTCAGTTCCCTGTTACTGATATGGAACAGGCTCCGTTCCGTTGTAATGATATCGAACACTCTCCTAGTTCCCTGTTACTGAATTCGAGCAGTCTCACAGTTCTCTGTTATTCCTATCAAACCCTCCCTCAGTTCCCTGTTACTGATATCGCACAGTCTCCATTCCCTGTTAGTGATATCGAACACTCTCCCAGTTCCCTGTCACTTATATCGAACACTCTCCCAATTTCCTATCACTGATATGGAACTCTCTCCCAATTCCCTATTACTGATATCGAACACTCTTCCAGATCCCTGATATCGAACATACGCTGTTTCCTGTTTGTGATATCGAACACTCTCCCAGTTCCCTGTTAGTGATATCGTACAATCATCCAGTTTCCTGTTACTGATATCGAAAACTCACCCATTTTCCTGTTACTGATATCGAACATTCTCCCATTTTTCTGTCACTTATATCGATCACAATCCCAGTTCCCTGTCACTGATATCGAACACTCTCCCCGTTCCCTGTTACTGATATTGAACACTCTCCCGGTTCCCTGTTACTGATATCAAACACTCTCCCAGTTCCCTGTTACTGATATCGAACAGACTCCATTCCCTGTTACTGATATTGTACAATCATCCAGTTTCCTGTTACTGATATCGAGCAATCTCCCAGTTTCCTATTACTGATATCGAACATTCTTCCATTTTTCTGTCACTTATATCGAACACAGTCCCAGTTCCCTGTTACTGATATCGAACACTCTCCGTTCCCTGATATTGAACACTCTCCGTTCTCTGTTACAGTTACCAAACATTTCCAAGATCCTTGTTAATAGTATCCACCACTCTCCCAGTTCCCTGTTACTCACATCAAACACTTTTCCAGCTCCCTGCAACTGATATCGAACACTCTCCCAGTTCCCAGATATCGAACGCTCTTGGTTCCCTGTTACTCATATCAAATACTCTCTCTGTTCTCTGTTACTGATATCGAACATTCCCCCTGTTTGCTATTACTTATTTCAAACACTCTCTCAGTTCCCTGTTACTGATATCGAACAGGCTCCGTTCCCTTGTAATGATATCGAACACTCTCCCAGTTCCCTGTTACTGATATCGAGCACTCTCCCAGTTCTCTGTTAGTGATATAAAACACTCTCCCATTTCCCTATCACTGATATCGAACACTCTCACAGTTCCCTGTTACTCATATCAAACACTCTTCCAACTCCCTGTAACTGATATCGAATAGACTCCATTCTCTGTTACTGGCATCGAACACTCTCCTAATTCCCTGTTACTGTTATCGAACAATCTTCCAATTCCCTGTTACTGATATCGAACACTCTCCCAATTCCCTGTAAGTGTTATCGAACAATGTTCCAGTTCTCTGTTAATGATATCAAACAGTCTCCCAGTTCACTGTTACTGATATCAAACACTCTCCCAATTCTCTGTTACTGATATAAACACTCTCCCAGTTCCCTATCACTGATATCGAACACTCTCCCCGTTCCCTGTTACTGATATCGAACAATCTCATAGTTCCCTGTTACTGATATCGAAAAATCTCCCAGTTTGCTGTTGCTCATTTCAAACTCTCTCTCAATTCCCTGTTACTGATCTCGAACAGTCTCCATTCCCTGTTACTGACATCAAACACTCTCCCTGTTCCCTGACATTGAACACTCTCCGTTCCCTGTTACAGTTCCCAAACATTTCCCAGTTCCCTGATAATTGTAGCAAACACTCTCCCAGTTCCCTGTTACTCATATCAAACACTTTTCCAGCTCCCTGCAACTGATATCGAATACACTCCGTTCTCTGTTAGTGATATCGAACACTCTCCCAATTCCCTGTTACTGTTATCGACTGATCTTGCAGTTCCGTTACTGATATCGAACACTCTCCCAGTTCCCTGTTACTGATATCAAACACTCTCCCAGTTCTCTGTCACTGATATAAAACACTCTCCCAGTTCCCTATCACTGACATCGAACACTGTCCCAGTTCCCTGTTACTGATATCGAACACTCTCCCAGTTCCAGGATATCGAATACTCTTGGTTCCCTGTTTCTCATATCAAATACTCTCCCTGTTCCCTGTTACTGATATCGAACATTCGCCCTGTTTGCTGTTACTCATTTCAAACACTCTCTCACTTCCCTGTTACTGATATCGAACAGGCTCCGTTCCCTTGTAATGATATCGAACACTCTCCCAGTTCCCTGTTACTGATATCAAGTACTCTCCTAGTTCACTGTTACTGATATAAAACACTCTCCCAGTTCCCTATCACTGATATCGAACACTCTCCCAGTTCTCTGTTAGTGATATAAAACACTCTCCCATTTCCCTATCACTGATATCGAGCACTCACCCAGTTCCCTGTTACTGATATCAAACACTCTCCCAGTTCCCTTTCACTGATATCGAACACTCTCCCAGTTCCTTGTTACTGATATCGAACACTCTCCCATTTCCCTTTCACTGATATCGAACACTCTCCCAGTTCCTTGTTACTGATATCGAACACTCTCCCAGTTCCCTGTTACTGATATCAAACACTCTCCCAGTTCGCTATCACTGATATCGAACACTGTCCCAGTTCCCTGTCACTGATATCGAACACTCTCCCAGTATCCTATCACTGTTATTGAACTCTCGCCCAATTCCCTGTTACTGATATCGAACAAACTTCCAGTTCCCTATTACTGATATCGAACACTCTCCCAGTTCCCTGTTACTCATATCAAACACTTTTCCAGCTCCCTGCAACTGATATCGAATAGACTCCGTTCTCTGTTAGTGATATCGAACACTCTACCAATTCCCTGTTACTGTTATCGAACAATCTTCCAGTTCCCTGTTACTAATGTCGAGCACTCTCCCAGTTCCCTGTTACTGATATCAAACACTCTCCCAGTTCTCTGTCACTGATATAAAACACTCTCCCATTTCCCTATCACTGATATGGAACACTCTCCCAGTTCCCTGTTACTGATATCGAACACTCTCCCATTTCCCGGATATCGAACACTCTTGGTTCCCTGTTACTCCTATCAAGCACTCTCCCTGTTCCCTGTTACTGATATAAAACATTCTCCGTTCCCTTGTAATGATATCGAACACTCTCCCAGTTCCCTGTTACTGATATCGAACACTCTCCCAGTTTCCTGTGACTGAATTCGAGCAGTCTCACAGTTCTCTGTTATTCCAATCAAACACTTCCTCAGTTCCCTGTAACTGATATCGAACAGTCTCCATTCCCTTTTAGTGATATCGAACACTCTCCCAGTTTGCTGTTGCTCATTTCAATCACTCTCTCAGTTCCCTGTTCCTGATCTCGAACAGGCTCCGTTCCCTTGTAATGATATCGAACACTCTCCCAGTTCCCTGTTATTGATATCAAACACTATCCCAGTTCCCTGTTACTGATATCAAACACTCTCCCAGTTCCTTATCACTGATATCGAACACTCTCCCCGTTCCCTGTTACTGATATCGAAAACTCTCCCGGTTCCCTGTTACTGATATCGAACACTCTCACAGTTCCCTGTTACTCATATCAAACACTCTTCCAACTCCCTGTAACTAATATCGAATAGACTCCGTTCTATGTTACTGATATCGAACACTTTCCCAATTCCCTGTAAGTGTTATCGAACAATGTTCTAGTTCACTGTTAATGATATTAAACAGTCTCCCAGTTCCCTGTTACTGATATCAAACTCTCTCCCAATTCTCTGTTACTGATATAAACACTCTCCCCGTTCTCTATCACTGATATTGAACACTCTCCCCGTTCCGTTACTGATATCGAACAAACTCCGTTCTCTGTTAGTGATATCGAACACTCTCCCAGTTCCATGTTGCTGATATCAAACACTCTCCCAGTTCGCTGTTACTGATATCGAACACTCTCCCAGTTCCCTGTTACTGATATTGAGCACTCTCCCAGTTCCCTGTTACAGTTATCAAACACTCTCCCAGTTCCCTGTTACTGATATCGAGCACTCTCCCAGTTCCCTGTTACTGATATCGAACATTCTTCCATTTTTCTGTCACTTACATCGAACACAGTCCCAGTTCCCTGTTACTGATATCGAACACACTTCCAGTTCCCTGATATCGAACACACTCTGTTTCCTGTTAGTGATATCGAACAGTCTCCCAATTCCCTGTTAGTGATATCGTACAATCATCCAGTTTCCTGTTACTGATACTAAACACTCTCCCTGTTCCCTGTTACTGATATCGAACATTCTCCCTGTTTGCTGTTAGTCATTTCAAACACTCTCTCAGTTCCCTGTTACTGATATGGATCAGGCTCCGTTCCCTTGTAATGATATCGAACACTCTCCTAGTTCCCTGTTACTGAATTCGAGCAGTCTCACAGTTCTCTGTTATTCCTATCAAACCCACCCTCAGTTCCGTTACTGATATCGAACAGTCTCCATTCCCTGTTAGTGATATCGAACACTCTCCCAGTTCCCTGTCACTAATATCGAACACTCTCCCAATTTCCTATCACTGATATGGAACTCTCTCCCAATTCCCTATTACTGATATCGAACACTCTTCCAGATCCCTGATATCGAGCATACGCTGTTTCCTGTTTGTGATATCGAACACTCTCCCAGTTCCCTGTTAGTGATATCGTACAGTCATCCAGTTTCCTGTTACTGATATCGAAAACTCACCCAATTTCCTGTTACTGATATCGAACATTCTCCCATTTTTCTGTAACTGATATCGAACACTCTCCCCGTTCCCTGTCACTGATATTGAACACTCTCCCGGTTCCCTGTTACTGATATCAAACACTCTCCCAGTTCCCTGTTACTGATATCGAACAGTCTCCATTCCCTGTCAGTGATATTCTACAATCATCCAGTTTCCTGTTACTGATATCGAGCAATCTCCCAGTTTCCTGTTACTGAAATCGAACATTCTTCCATTTTTCTGTCACTTATATCGAACACAGTCCCAGTTCCCTGTTACTGATATCGAACACTCCCTCAGTTCCCCTTACTGATATCAAACACTCTCCCTGTTCTCTGATATTGAACACTCCCCGTTCCCTGTTACAGTTACCAAACATTTCCAAGATCCCTGTTAATAGTATCCAACACTCCCCCAGTTCCCTGTTACTCATATCAAACACTTTTCCAGCTCCCTGCAACTGATATCGAATAGACTCCGTTCTCTGTTAGTGATATCGAACACTCTCCCAGTTCCCGGATATCGAACGCTCTTGGTTCCCTGTTACTCATATCAAATACTCTCCCTGTTCCCTGTTACTGATATCGAACATTCTCCCTGTTTGCTATTACTCATTTCAAACATTCTCTCAGTTCCCTGTTACTGATATCGAACAGGCTCCGTTCCCTTGTAATGATATCGAACACTCTCCCAGTTCCCTGTTACTGATATCGAGCACTCTCCCAGTTCTCTGTTAGTGATATAAAACACTCTCCCATTTCCCTATCACTGATATCGAACACTCTTCCCGTTTCCTGTTACTGATATCGAACTCTCTCCCGGTTCCCTGTTACTGATATCAAACACTCTCCCAGTTCCCTGTTACTGATATCAAACACTCTCCCAGTTCCCTATCACTGATATCGAACACTCTCACAGTTCCCTGTTACTCATATCAAACACTCTTCCAACTCCCTGCAACTGATATCGAATAGACTCCTTTCTCTGTTACTGATATCGAACACTCTCCCAATTCCCTGTAAGTGTTATCGAACAATGTTCCAGTTCTCTGTTAATGATATCAAACAGTCTCCCAGTTCACTGTTACTGATATCAAACACTCTCTCAATTCTCTGTTACTGATTTAAACACTCTCCCAGTTCCCTATCACTGATATCGAACATTCTCCCTGTTCCCTGTTACTGATATCGAAAAGACTCGGTTCCCTGTTACTGATATCGAACACTCTCCCAGTTTGCTGTTGCTCATTTCAAACTCTCTCTCAGTTCCCTGTTACTGATCTCGAACAGGCTCCGTTCCCTGGTAGTGATATCGAACACTCTCCCAGTTTCCTGTTACTGAATTCGAGCAGTCTCACAGTTCTCTGTTATTCCTATCAAACACTTCCTCAGTTCCCTGATACTGATATCGGACAGTCTCCATTCGCTGATAGAGGTATCGAACACTCTCCCAGTTGCCTGTCTCTGATATCGAACACTCTCCCAGTTTCTTATCACTGATATCGAACTCTCTCCCTGTTCCCTGTTACTGACATCGAACACTCTTCCAGTTCCCTGATATCGAATATACTCTGTTTCCTGTTAATGATATCTAACACTCTCCCAGTTCCCTGTTAGTGATATCGTACAATTATCCAGTTTGCTGTTGCTCATTTCAAACACTCTCTCATTTCCCTGTTAGTGATCTCGAACAGGCTCCGTTCGCTGGTAGTGATATCGAACACTCTCCCAGTTCCCTGTTACTGAATTCGTGCAGTCTCACAGTTCTCTGCTATTCCTATCAAACACTTCATCAGTTCCCAGTTACTGATATCGAACAGTCTCAATTCCCTGTTAGGATATCGAACACTCTCCCAGTTCCCTGTCACTGATTTCGAACACTCTCCCAGTTCCCTGTTAGTGATATTGTACAATCATCCAGTTTCCTGTTACTGATATCGAGCACTCTCCCAGTTTCCTGTTACTGATATCGAACATTCTTCCATTTTTCTGTCACTTATATCGAACACAGTCCCAGTTCCCTGTTACTGATATCGAACACTCCCCCAGTTCCATGTTACTGATATCGAATAGTCTCCATTCCCTGTTACTGATATCGACTGATCTTCCAGTTCCATTACTGATATCGAACACTATCCCAGTTCCCTGTAGCTGATATCGAACACTCTCCCAGTTCCTGAATCGAACACACTTGGTTCCCTGTTACTCCTATCAAATACTCTCCCTGTTTCCTGTTACTGATATCGAACATTCGCCCTGTTTGCTGTTACTCATTTCAAACACTCTCTCACTTCACTGTTACTGATATCGAACAGGCTCCGTTCCCTTGTAATGATATCGAACACTCTCCCAGTTCCCTGTTACTGATATCGAGCACTCTCCCAGTTCCCTGTTACTGATATCAAGTACTCTCCCAGTTCACTGTTACTGATATAAAACACTCTCCCAGTTCCCTATCACTGATATCGAACACTCTCCCAGTTCTCTGTTAGTGATATAAAACACTCTCCCATTTCTCTATCACTGATATCGAACACTCACCCAGTTCCCTGTTACTGATATCAAACACTCTCCCAGTTCCCTTTCACTGATATCGAACACTCTCCCAGTTCCTTGTTACTGATATCGAACACTCGCCCAGTTCTGTTACTGATATCAAACACTCTCCCAGTTCCCTGTTACTGATATCAAACACTCTGCCAGTTCGCTATCACTGATATCGAACACTCTCCCAGTTCCCTGTCACTGATATCGAAGACTCTCCCAGTATCCTAACACTGTTATTGAACTCTCGCCCAATTCCCTGTTACTGATATCGAACAAACTTCCAGTTCCCTATTACTGATATCGAACACTCTCCCAGTTCCCTGTTACTCATATCAAACACTTTTCCAGCTCCCTGCAACTGATATCGAATAGACTCCGTTCTCTGTTAGTGATATCGAACACTCTCCCAATTCCCTGTTACTGTTATCGTACAATCTTCCAGTTCCCTGTTACAGATATCG
This sequence comes from Mobula birostris, assembly GCF_030028105.1. Classification (NCBI taxonomy): domain Eukaryota; kingdom Metazoa; phylum Chordata; class Chondrichthyes; order Myliobatiformes; family Myliobatidae; genus Mobula; species Mobula birostris. The sequence goes on from NC_092378.1 coordinate 94,709,931, forward strand.
AACACTCTCCCAGTTCCCTGTAACTGATATCAAACACTCTCCCAGTTCTCTGTCACTGATATAAAACACTCTCCCAGTTCCCTATCACTGATATGGAACACTCTCCCAGTTCCCTGTTACTGATATCGAACACTCTCCCAGTTCCCTATCACTGATATGGAACACTCTCCCAGTTCCCTGTTACTGATATCGAACACTCTCCCATTTCCCGGATATCGAACACTCTTGGTTCAAGCACTCTCCCTGTTCCCTGTTACTGATATAAAACATTCTCACTGTTTACTGTTACTCATTTCGAACACTCTCCCAGTTCCGTTACTGATATCGAACACTCTCCCAGTTTCCTGTGACTGAATTAGAGCAGTCTCACAGTTCTCTGTTATTCCAATCAAACACTTCCTCAGTTCCCTGTTACTGATATCGAACAGTCTCCATTCCCTGTTAGTGATATCGAACACTCTCCCAGTTTGCTGTTGCTCATTTCAATCACTCTCTCAGTTCCCTGTTCCTGATCTCGAGCAGGCTCCGTTCCCTTGTAATGATATCGAACACTCTCCCAGTTCCCTGTTACTGATATCAAACACTATCCCAGTTCCCTGTTACTGATATCAAACACTCTCCCAGTTCCCTATCACTGATATCGAACACTCTCCCCGTTCTCTGTTACTGATATCGAACACTCTCCCGGTTCCCTGTTACTGATATCAAACACTATCCCAGTTCCCTGTTACTGATATCAAACACTCTCCCAGTTGCCTATCACTGATATCGAACACTCTCACAGTTCCCTGTTACTCATATCAAACACTCTTCCAACTCCGTGTAACTGATATCGAATAGACTCCGTTCTCTGTTACTGATATCGAACACTTTCCCAATTCCATGTAAGTGGTATAGAACAATGTTCTAGTTCTCTGTTAATGATATCAAACAGTCTCCCAGTTCCCTGTTACTGATAGCAAACACTCTCCCAATTCTCTGTTACTGATATAAACACTCTCCCAGTTCCCTATCACTGATATCGAACACTCTCCCCGTTCCCTGTTACTGATATCGAAAAGACTCGCTTCCCTGTTACTGATATCGAGCACTCTCATAGTTCCCTGTTACTGATATCGAAAAATCTCCCAGTTTACTGTTGCTCGTTTCAAACTCTCTCTCAGTTCCCTGTTACTGATCTCGAACAGGCTCCGTTCCCTGGTAGTGATATCGAACACTCTCCCAGTTTCCTGTTACTGAATTCGAGCAGTCTCACAGTTCTCTGTTATTCCTATCAAACACTTCCTCAGTTCCCTGATACTGATATCGGACAGTCTCCATTCGCTGATAGAGGTATCGAACACTCTCCCAGTTGCCTGTCTCTGATCTCGAACACTCTCCCAGTTTCTTATCACTGATATCGAACTCTCTCCCTATTCCCTGTTACTGACATCGAACACTCTTCCAGTTCCCTGATATCGAACATACTCTGTTTCCTGTTAATGATATCTAACACTCTCCCAGTTCCCTGTTAGTGATATCGTACAATTATGCAGTTTGCTGTTGCTCATTTCAAACACTCTCTCATTTCCCTGTTAATGATCTCGAACAGGCTCCGTTCGCTGGTAGTGATATCGAACACTCTCCCAGTTCCCTGTTACTGAATTCGTGCAGTCTCACAGTTCTCTGCTATTCCCATCAAAAACTCCATCAGTTCCCTGTTACTGATATCGAACAGTCTCCATTCCCTGTTAGTGATATTGTACAATCATCCAGTTTCCTGTTACTGATATCGAGCACTCTCCCAGTTTCCTGTTACTGTTATCGAACATTCTTCCATTTTTTTGTCACTTATATCGAACACAGTCCCAGTTCCCTGTTACTGATATCGAACACTCCCCCAGTTCCCTGTTACTGATATCGAACAGTCTCCATTCCCTGTTACTGATATCAAAAACTCTCCCTGTTCTCTGATATTGAACACTGTCCGTTCCCTGTTACAGTTACCAAACATTTCCCAGTTCCCTGTTAATTGTATCAAACACTCTCCCAGTTCCCTGTTACTCATATCAAACACTTTTCCAGCTCCCTGCAACTGATATCGAATAGACTCCGTTCTCTGTTAGCGATATCGAACACTCTCCCAATTCCCTGTTACTGTTATCGAACACTCTCCCAGTTCCCTGTTACTGATATGAAACACGCTCCCAGTTCTCTGTCACTGATATGAAACACTCTCCCAGTTCCCTATCACTGATATCGAACAATCTTCCAGTTCCCTGTTACTGAATTCGTGCAGTCTCACAGTTCTCTGCTATTCCTATCAAACACTCCATCAGTTCCCAGTTACTGATATCGAACAGTCTCAATTCCCTGTTAGGATATCGAACACTCTCCCAGTTCCCTGTCACTGATTTCGAACACTCTCCCAGTTCCCTGTTAGTGATATTGTACAATCATCCAGTTTCCTGTTACTGATATCGAGCACTCTCCCAGTTTCCTGTTACTGATATCGAACATTCTTCCATTTTTCTGTCACTTATATCGAACACAGTCCCAGTTCCCTGTTACTGATATCGAACACTCCCCCGTTCCCTGTTACTGATATCGAACAGTATCCATTCCCTGTTACTGATATCGAACAGTCTCCATTCCCTATTACTGATATCAAACACTCTCCCTGTTCCCTGATATTGAACACTCTCCGTTCCCTGTTACAGTTACCAAACATTTCCCAGCTCCCTGATAATTGTATCAAACACTCTCCCAGTTCCCTGTTATTCATATCAAACACTTTTCCAGTTCCCTGCGTCTGATATCGAATAGACTCCGTTCTCTGTGAGTGATATAGAACACTCTCGCAATTCCCTGTTACTGTTATCGACTGATCTTCCAGTTCCGTTACTGATATCGAACACTCTCCCAGTTCCCTGTTACTGATATCAAACACTCTCCCAGTTCTCTGTCACTGATATAAAACACTCTCCCAGTTCCCTATCACTGATATCGAACACTGTCCCAGTTCCCTGTTACTGATATCGAACACTCTCCCAGTTCCTGGATATCGAACACACTTGGTTCCCTGTTACTCCTATCAAATACTCTCCCTGTTTCCTGTTACTGATATCGAACATTCGCCCTGTTTGCTGTTACTCATTTCAAACACTCTCTCACTTACCTGTTACTGATATCGAACAGGCTCCGTTCCCTTGTAATGATATCAAACACTCTCCCAGTTCCCTTTCACTGATATCGAACACTCTCCCAGTTCCTTGTTACTGATATCGAACACTCTCCCAGTTCCCTGTTACTGATATCAAACACTCTCCCAGTTCCCTGTTACTGATATCAAACACTCTCCCAGTTCGCTATCACTGATATCGAACATTCTCCCAGTTCCCTGTCACTGATATCGAACACTCTCCCAGTATCCTATCACTGTTATTGAACTCTCGCCCAATTCCCTGTTACTGATATCGAACAAACTTCCAGTTCCCTATTACTGATATTGAAGACTCTCCCAGTTCCCTGTTACTCATATCAAACTCTTTTCCAGCTCCCTGCAACTGATATCGAATAGACTCCGTTCTCTGTTAGTGATATCGAACACTCTCCGAATTCCCTGTTACTGTTATCGAACAATCTTCCAGTTCCCTGTTACTGATATCGAACACTCTCCCATTTCCCGGATATCGAACACTCTTTGTTCAAGCACACTCCCTGTTCCCTGTTACTGATATAAAACATTCTCCCTGTTTACTGTTACTCATTTCAAACACTCTCTCAGTTCCCTGTTACTGATATCAAACATTCTCCGTTCCCTTGTAATGATATCGAACACTCTCCCAGTTCCCTGTTACTGATATCGAACACTCTCCCTGTTTCCTGTGACTGAATTCGAGCAGTCTCACAGTTCTCTGTTATTCCAATCAAACACTTCCTCAGTTCCCTGTTACTGATATCGACCAGTCTCCATTCCCTGTTAGTGATATCGAACACTCTCCCAGTTTGCTGTTGCTCATTTCAATCACTCTCTCAGTTCCCAGTTACTCATCTCGAACAGGCTCTGTTCCCTTGTAATGATATCGAACACTCTCCCAGTTCCCTGTTGCTGATATCAAACACTATCCCAGTTCCCTGTTACTGATATCAAACACTCTCCCAGTTCCCTATCACTGATATCGAACACTCTCCCCGTTCCCTGTTACTGATATTGAACACTCTCCCGGTTCCCTGTTACTGAGATCAAACACTGTCCCAGTTCCCTGTTACTGATATCAAACACACTCCCAGTTGCCTATCACTGATATCGAACACTGTCACAGTTCCCTGTTACTGATATCGAACACTCTCCCAGTTCCAGGATATCGAACACTCTTCGTTCCTGTTACTCATATCAAATACTCTCCCTGTTCCCTGTTACTGATATCGAACATTCGCCCTGTTTGCTGTTACTCATTTCAAACACTCTCTCACTTCCCTGTTACTGATATCGAACAGGCTCCGTTCCCTTGTAATGATATCGAACACTCTCCCAGTTCCCTGTTACTGATATCGAGCACTCTCCCAGTTCCCTGTTACTGATATCAAGTACTCTCCCAGTTCACTGTTACTGATATAAAACACTCTCCCAGTTCCCTATCACTGATATCGAACACTCTCCCAGTTCCCTGTTACTGATATCAAACACTCTCCCAGTTCCCTTTCACTGATATCGAACACTCTCCCAGTTCCTTGTTACTGATATCGAACACTCTCCCAGTTCCCTGTTACTGATATCAAACACTCACCCAGTTTCCTGTTACTGATATCAAACACTCTCCCAGTTCCCTGTCACTGATATCGAACACTCTCCCCGTTCCCTGTTACTGATATTGAACACTCTCCCGGTTCCCTGTTACTGAGATCAAACACTGTCCCAGTTCCCTGTTACTGATATCAAACACACTCCCAGTTGCCTATCACTGATATCGAACACTCTCACAGTTCCCTTTTACTCATATCAAACACTCTTCCAACTCCCTGTAACTGATATCGAATAGACTCCGTTCTGTGTTACTGATATCGAACACTTTCCCAATTCCCTGTAAATGTTATCGAACAATGTTCTAGTTCTCTGTTAATGATATCAAACAGTCTCCCAGTTCCCTGTTACTGATATCAAACGCTCTCCCAATTCGCTGTTACTGATATAAACACTCTCCCAGTTCCCTATCACTGATATCAAACACTCTCCCCGTTCCCTGTTACTGGTATCGAGAAGACTCGCTTCCCTGTTACTGATATCGAACACTCTCATAGTTCCCTGTTACTGATATCGAAAAATCTCCCAGTTTGCTGTTGCTCATTTCAAAATCTCTCTCAGTTCCCTGTTACTGATCTGGAACAGGCTCCGTTCCCTGGTAGTGATATCGAACACTCTCCCAGTTTCCTGTTACTGAATTCGAGCAGTCTCACAATTCTCTGTTATTCCTATCAAACACTTCCTCAGTTCCCTGTTACTGATATCGAAAAGACTCGGTTCCCTGTTACTGATATCGAACACTCTCATAGTTCCCTGATACTGATATCAAACACTCTCCCAGTTCCCTGTTATTCATATCAAACACTTTTCCAGCTCCCTGCAACTGATATCGAATAGACTCCGTTCTCTGTTAGTGATATCGAACACTCTCCCAATTCCCTGTTACTGTTATCGAACACTCTCCCAGTTCCCTGTTATTGATATCAAACACGCTCCCAGTTTGCTATTACTCATTTCAAACACTCTCCCAGTTCCCTGTTACTGATATCGAGCACTCTCCCAGTTCTCTGTTACTTATAAATAACACTCTCCCAGTTCCCTATCACTGATATCGAACACTCTCCCAGTTCTCTGTTAGTGATATAAAAGACTCTCCCATTTCCCTATCATTGATATCGAACACTCACCCAGTTCCCTGTTACTGATATTAAACACTCTCCCAGTTCCCTTTCACTGATATCGAACACTCTCCCAGTTTCCTGTTACTGATATCGAACACTCTCCCAGTTCCCTATCACTGATATCGAACACTCTCCCCGTTCCCTGTTACTGATATCGAACACTCTCCCAGTTTCCTGTTACTGATATCAAACACTCTCCCAGTTTCCTATCACTGATATCGAACTCTCTCCCTATTCCCTGTTACTGATATCGAACACTCTTCCAGTTCCCTGATATCGAACATACTCTGTTTCCTGTTAGTGATATCGAACACTCTCCCAGTTCCCTGCTAGTGATATTGTACAATCATCCAGTTTGCTGCTGCTCATTTCAAACACTCTCTCAGTTCCCTGTTACTGATCTCGAACAGGCTCCGTTCGCTGGTAGTGATATCGAACACTGTCCCAGTTCCCTGTTACTGAATTCGTGCAGTCTCACAGTTCTCTGCTATTCCTATCAAACACTCCATCAGTTCCCTGATTCTGATATCGAACAGTCTCCATTCCCTGTTAGTGATATTGTACAATCATCCAGTTTCCTGTTACTGATATCGAGCACTCTCCCAGTTTCCTGTTACTGATATTGAACATTCTTCCATTTTTCTGTCACTTATATCGAACACAGTCCCAGTTCCCTGTTACCGATATCGAACACTCCCCCAGTTCCCTGTTACTGATATCGAACAGTCTCCATTCCCAGTTACTGATATCAAACACTCTCCCTGTTCTCTGATATTGAACACTCTCCGTTCCCTGTTACAGTTACCAAACATTTCCCAGTTCCCTGTTAATTGTATCAAACACTCTCCCAGTTCCCTGTTACTCATATCAAACACTTTTCCAGTTCCCTGCAACTGATATCGAATAGACTCCGTTCTCTGTTAGTGATATCGAACACTCTCCCAATTCCCTGTTACTGTTATCGACTGATCTTCCAGTTCCGTTACAGATATCGAACACTCTCCCAGTTCCCTGTTACTGATATCAAACACTCTCCCAGTTCTCTGTCACTGATATAAAACACTCTCCCAGTTCCCTATCACTGATATCGAACACTGTCCCAGTTCCCTGTTACTGATATCGAACACTCTCCCAGTTCCTGGATATCGAACACACTTGGTTCCCTGTTACTCCTATCAAATACTCTGCCTGTTTCCTGTTACTGATATCGAACATTCGCCCTGTTTGCTGTTACTCATTTCAAACACTCTCTCACTTCCCTGTTACTGATATCGAACAGGCTCCGTTCCCTTGTAATGATATCGAACACTCTCCCAGTTCCCTGTTACTGATATCGAGCACTCGCCCAGTTCCCTGTTACTGATATCAAGTACTCTCCCAGTTCACTGTTACTGATATAAAACACTCTCCCAGTTCCCTATCACTGATATCGAACACTCTCCCAGTTCTCTGTTAGTGATATAAAACACTCTCCCATTTCCCTATCACTGATATCGAACACTCACCCAGTTCCCTGTTACTGACATCAAACACTCTCCCAGTTCCCTGTTACTGATATCAAACACTCTCTCAGTTCCCTGTTACTGATATCAAACACTCTCCCAGTTCCCTGTTACTGATATCGAACACTCTCCCATTTCCCGGATATCGAACACTCTTGGTTCAAGCACTCTCCCTGTTCCCTGTTACTGATATAAAACATTCTCCCTATTTACTGTTACTCATTTCAATCACTCTCTCAGTTCCCTGTTACTCATTTCAAACACTCTCTCAGTTCCCTGTTACTGATATCGAACATTCTCCGTTCCCTTGTAATGATATCGAAAACTCTCCCAGTTCCCTGTTACTGATATTGAACACTCTCCCAGTTTCCTGTGACTGAATTCGAGCAGTGTCACAGTTCTCTGTTATTCCAATCAAACACTTCTTCAGTTCCCTGTAACTGATATCGAACAGTCTCCATTCCCTGTTAGTGATATCGAACACTCTCCCAGTTTGCTGTTGCTCATTTCAATCACTCTCTCAGTTCCCTGTTCCTCATCTCGAACAGGCTCCGTTCCCTTGTAATGATATCGAACACTCTCCCAGTTCCCTGTTACTGATATCAAACACTATCCCAGTTCCCTGTTACTGATATCAAACACTATCCCAGTTCCTTGTTACTGATATCAAACACTCTCCCAGTTGCCTATCACTGATATCGAACACTCTCACAGTTCCCTGTTACTCATATCAAACACTCTTCCAACTCCCTGTAACTGATATCGAATAGACTCCGTTCTCTGTTACTGATATCGAACACTTTCCCAATTCCCTGTAAGTGTTATCGAACAATGTTCTAGTTCTCTGTTAATGATATCAAACCGTCTCCCAGTTCCCTGTTACTGATATCAAACACTCTCCCAATTCACTGTTACTAATATAAACACTCTCCCAGTTCCCTATCACTGATATCGAACACTCTCCCCGTTCCCTGTTACTGATATCGAAAAATCTCCCAGTTTGCTGTTGCTCATTTCAAACTCTCTCTCAGTTCCCTGTTACTGATCTCGAACAGGCTCCGTTCCCTGGTAGTGATATCGAACACTCTCCCAGTTTCCTGTTACTGAATTCGAGCAGTCTCACAGTTCTCTGTTATTCCTATCAAACACTTCCTCAGTTCCCTGATACTGATATCGGACAGTCTCCATTCGCTGATAGAGGTATCGAACACTCTCCCAGTTGCCTGTCTCTGATATCGAACACTCTCCCAGTTTCTTATCACTGATATCGAACTCTCTCCCTATTCCCTGTTACTGACATCGAACACTCTTCCAGTTCCCTGATATCGAACATACTCTGTTTCCTGTTAATGATATCTAACACTCTCCCAGTTCCCTGTTAGTGATATTGTACAATCATCCAGTTTCCTGTTACTGATATCGAGCACTCTCCCAGTTTCCTGTTACTGTTATCGAACATTCTTCCATTTTTTTGTCACTTATATCGAACACAGTCCCAGTTCCCTGTTACTGATATCGAACACTCCCCCAGTTCCCTGTTACTGATATCGAACAGTCTCCATTCCCTGTTACTGATATCAAAAACTCTCCCTGTTCTCTGATATTGAACACTGTCCGTTCCCTGTTACAGTTACCAAACATTTCCCAGTTCCCTGTTAATTGTATCAAACACTCTCCCAGTTCCCTGTTACTCATATCAAACACTTTTCCAGCTCCCTGCAACTGATATCGAATAGACTCCGTTCTCTGTTAGCGATATCGAACACTCTCCCAATTCCCTGTTACTGTTATCGAACACTCTCCCAGTTCCCTGTTACTGATATGAAACACTCTCCCAGTTCCCTATCACTGATATCGAACACTCTTCCAGTTCCCTGTTACTGAATTCGTGCAGTCTCACAGTTCTCTGCTATTCCTATCAAACACTCCATCAGTTCCCAGTTACTGATATCGAACAGTCTCAATTCCCTGTTAGGATATCGAACACTCTCCCAGTTCCCTGTCACTGATTTCGAACACTCTCCCAGTTCCCTGTTAGTGATATTGTACAATCATCCAGTTTCCTGTTACTGATATCGAGCACTCTCCCAGTTTCCTGTTACTGATATCGAACATTCTTCCATTTTTCTGTCACTTATATCGAACACAGACCCAGTTCCCTGTTACTGATATCGAACACTCCCCCTGTTCCCTGTTACTGATATCGAACAGTATCCATTCCCTGTTACTGATATCGAACAGTCTCCATTCCCTGTTACTGATATCAAACACTCTCCCTGTTCCCTGATATTGAACACTCTCCGTTCCCTGTTACAGATACCAAACATTTCCCAGCTCCCTGATAATTGTATCAAACACTCTCCCAGTTCCCTGTTATTCATATCAAACACTTTTCCAGTTCCCTGCGTCTGATATCGAATAGACTCCGTTCTCTGTGAGTGATATAGAACACTCTCCCAATTCCCTGTTACTGTTATCGACTGATCTTCCAGTTCCGTTACTGATATCGAACACTCTCCCAGTTCCCTGTTACTGATATCAAACACTCTCCCAGTTCTCTGTCACTGATATAAAACACTCTCCCAGTTCCCTATCACTGATATCGAACACTGTCCCAGTTCCCTGTTACTGATATCGAACACTCTCCCAGTTCCTGGATATCGAACACACTTGGTTCCCTGTTACTCCTATCAAATACTCTCCCTGTTTCCTGTTACTGATATCGAACATTCGCCCTGTTTGCTGTTACTCATTTCAAACACTCTCTCACTTCCCTGTTACTGATATCGAACAGGCTCCGTTCCCTTGTAATGATATCAAACACTCTCCCAGTTCCCAGTTACTGATATCGAGCACTCTCCCAGTTCCCTGTTACTGATATCAAGTACTCTCCCAGTTCACTGTTACTGATATCGAACACTCACCCAGTTCCCTGTTACCGATATCAAACACTCTCCCAGTTCCCTTTCACTGATATCGAACACTCTCCCAGTTCCTTGTTACTGATATCGAACACTCTCCCAGTTCCCTGTTACTGATATCAAACACTCTCCCAGTTCCCTGTTACTGATATCAAACACTCTCCCAGTTCGCTATCACTGATATCGAACATTCTCCCAGTTCCCTGTCACTGATATCGAACACTCTCCCAATATCCTATCACTGTTATTGAACTCTCGCCCAATTCCCTGTTACTGATATCGAACAAACTTCCAGTTCCCTATTACTGATATCGAACACTCTCCCAGTTCCCTGTTACTCATATCAAACTCTTTTCCAGCTCCCTGCAACTGATATCGAATAGACTCCGTTCTCTGTTAGTGATATCGAACACTCTCCGAATTCCCTGTTACTGTTATCGAACAATCTTCCAGTTCCCTGTTACTGATATCGAACACTCTCCCATTTCCCGGATATCGAACACTCTTTGTTCAAGCACTCTCCCTGTTCCCTGTTACCGATATAAAACATTCTCCCTGTTTACTGTTACTCATTTCAAACACTCTCTCAGTTTCCTGTTACTGATATCAAACATTCGCCCTGTTTGCTGTTACTCATTTCAAACACTCTCTCACTTCCCTGTTACTGATATCGAACAGGCTCCGTTCCCTTGTAATGATATCGAACACTCTCCCAGTTCCCTGTTACTGATATCGAGCACTCGCCCAGTTCCCTGTTACTGATATCAAGTACTCTCCCAGTTCACTGTTACTGATATAAAACACTCTCCCAGTTCCCTATCACTGATATCGAACACTCTCCCAGTTCTCTGTTAGTGATATAAAACACTCTCCCATTTCCCTATCACTGATATCGAACACTCACCCAGTTCCCTGTTACTGACATCAAACACTCTCCCAGTTCCCTGTTACTGATATCAAACACTCTCTCAGTTCCCTGTTACTGATATCAAACACTCTCCCAGTTCCCTGTTACTGATATCGAACACTCTCCCATTTCCCGGATATCGAACACTCTTGGTTCAAGCACTCTCCCTGTTCCCTGTTACTGATATAAAACATTCTCCCTATTTACTGTTACTCATTTCAATCACTCTCTCAGTTCCCTGTTACTCATTTCAAACACTCTCTCAGTTCCCTGTTACTGATATCGAACATTCTCCGTTCCCTTGTAATGATATCGAAAACTCTCCCAGTTCCCTGTTACTGATATTGAACACTCTCCCAGTTTCCTGTGACTGAATTCGAGCAGTGTCACAGTTCTCTGTTATTCCAATCAAACACTTCCTCAGTTCCCTGTAACTGATATCGAACAGTCTCCATTCCCTGTTAGTGATATCGAACACTCTCCCAGTTTGCTGTTGCTCATTTCAATCACTCTCTCAGTTCCCTGTTCCTCATCTCGAACAGGCTCCGTTCCCTTGTAATGATATCGAACACTCTCCCAGTTCCCTGTTACTGATATCAAACACTATCCCAGTTCCCTGTTACTGATATCAAACACTATCCCAGTTCCTTGTTACTGATATCAAACACTCTCCCAGTTGCCTATCACTGATATCGAACACTCTCACAGTTCCCTGTTACTCATATCAAACACTCTTCCAACTCCCTGTAACTGATATCGAATAGACTCCGTTCTCTGTTACTGATATCGAACACTTTCCCAATTCCCTGTAAGTGTTATCGAACAATGTTCTAGTTCTCTGTTAATGATATCAAACCGTCTCCCAGTTCCCTGTTACTGATATCAAACACTCTCCCAATTCACTGTTACTAATATAAACACTCTCCCAGTTCCCTATCACTGATATCGAACACTCTCCCCGTTCCCTGTTACTGATATCGAAAAATCTCCCAGTTTGCTGTTGCTCATTTCAAACTCTCTCTCAGTTCCCTGTTACTGATCTCGAACAGGCTCCGTTCCCTGGTAGTGATATCGAACACTCTCCCAGTTTCCTGTTACTGAATTCGAGCAGTCTCACAGTTCTCTGTTATTCCTATCAAACACTTCCTCAGTTCCCTGATACTGATATCGGACAGTCTCCATTCGCTGATAGAGGTATCGAACACTCTCCCAGTTGCCTGTCTCTGATATCGAACACTCTCCCAGTTTCTTATCACTGATATCGAACTCTCTCCCTATTCCCTGTTACTGACATCGAACACTCTTCCAGTTCCCTGATATCGAACATACTCTGTTTCCTGTTAATGATATCTAACACTCTCCCAGTTCCCTGTTAGTGATATTGTACAATCATCCAGTTTCCTGTTACTGATATCGAGCACTCTCCCAGTTTCCTGTTACTGTTATCGAACATTCTTCCATTTTTTTGTCACTTATATCGAACACAGTCCCAGTTCCCTGTTACTGATATCGAACACTCCCCCAGTTCCCTGTTACTGATATCGAACAGTCTCCATTCCCTGTTACTGATATCAAAAACTCTCCCTGTTCTCTGATATTGAACACTGTCCGTTCCCTGTTACAGTTACCAAACATTTCCCAGTTCCCTGTTAATTGTATCAAACACTCTCCCAGTTCCCTGTTACTCATATCAAACACTTTTCCAGCTCCCTGCAACTGATATCGAATAGACTCCGTTCTCTGTTAGCGATATCGAACACTCTCCCAATTCCCTGTTACTGTTATCGAACACTCTCCCAGTTCCCTGTTACTGATATGAAACACTCTCCCAGTTCCCTATCACTGATATCGAACACTCTTCCAGTTCCCTGTTACTGAATTCGTGCAGTCTCACAGTTCTCTGCTATTCCTATCAAACACTCCATCAGTTCCCAGTTACTGATATCGAACAGTCTCAATTCCCTGTTAGGATATCGAACACTCTCCCAGTTCCCTGTCACTGATTTCGAACACTCTCCCAGTTCCCTGTTAGTGATATTGTACAATCATCCAGTTTCCTGTTACTGATATCGAGCACTCTCCCAGTTTCCTGTTACTGATATCGAACATTCTTCCATTTTTCTGTCACTTATATCGAACACAGACCCAGTTCCCTGTTACTGATATCGAACACTCCCCCTGTTCCCTGTTACTGATATCGAACAGTATCCATTCCCTGTTACTGATATCGAACAGTCTCCATTCCCTGTTACTGATATCAAACACTCTCCCTGTTCCCTGATATTGAACACTCTCCGTTCCCTGTTACAGATACCAAACATTTCCCAGCTCCCTGATAATTGTATCAAACACTCTCCCAGTTCCCTGTTATTCATATCAAACACTTTTCCAGTTCCCTGCGTCTGATATCGAATAGACTCCGTTCTCTGTGAGTGATATAGAACACTCTCCCAATTCCCTGTTACTGTTATCGACTGATCTTCCAGTTCCGTTACTGATATCGAACACTCTCCCAGTTCCCTGTTACTGATATCAAACACTCTCCCAGTTCTCTGTCACTGATATAAAACACTCTCCCAGTTCCCTATCACTGATATCGAACACTGTCCCAGTTCCCTGTTACTGATATCGAACACTCTCCCAGTTCCTGGATATCGAACACACTTGGTTCCCTGTTACTCCTATCAAATACTCTCCCTGTTTCCTGTTACTGATATCGAACATTGGCCCTGTTTGCTGTTACTCATTTCAAACACTCTCTCACTTCCCTGTTACTGATATCGAACAGGCTCCGTTCCCTTGTAATGATATCAAACACTCTCCCAGTTCCCAGTTACTGATATCGAGCACTCTCCCAGTTCCCTGTTACTGATATCAAGTACTCTCCCAGTTCACTGTTACTGATATCGAACACTCACCCAGTTCCCTGTTACCGATATCAAACACTCTCCCAGTTCCCTTTCACTGATATCGAACACTCTCCCAGTTCCTTGTTACTGATATCGAACACTCTCCCAGTTCCCTGTTACTGATATCAAACACTCTCCCAGTTCCCTGTTACTGATATCAAACACTCTCCCAGTTCGCTATCACTGATATCGAACATTCTCCCAGTTCCCTGTCACTGATATCGAACACTCTCCCAGTATCCTATCACTGTTATTGAACTCTCGCCCAATTCCCTGTTACTGATATCGAACAAACTTCCAGTTCCCTATTACTGATATCGAACACTCTCCCAGTTCCCTGTTACTCATATCAAACTCTTTTCCAGCTCCCTGCAACTGATATCGAATAGACTCCGTTCTCTGTTAGTGATATCGAACACTCTCCGAATTCCCTGTTACTGTTATCGAACAATCTTCCAGTTCCCTGTTACTGATATCGAACACTCTCCCATTTCCCGGATATCGAACACTCTTTGTTCAAGCACTCTCCCTGTTCCCTGTTACCGATATAAAACATTCTCCCTGTTTACTGTTACTCATTTCAAACACTCTCTCAGTTTCCTGTTACTGATATCAAACATTCTCCGTTCCCTTGTAATGATATCGAACACTCTCCCAGTTCCCTGTTACTGATATCGAACACTCTCCCTGTTTCCTGTGACTGAATTCGAGCAGTCTCACAGTTCTCTGTTATTCCAATCAAACACTTCCTCAGTTCCCTTTTACTGATATCGACCAGTCTCCATTCCCTGTTAGTGATATCGAACACTCTCCCAGTTTGCTGTTGCTCATTTCAATCACTCTCTCAGTTCCCAGTTACTCATCTCGAACAGGCTCTGTTCCCTTGTAATGATATCGAACACTCTCCCAGTTCCCTGTTACTGATATCAAACACTATCCCAGTTCCCTGTTACTGATATCAAACACTCTCCCAGTTCCCTATCACTGATATCGAACACTCTCCCCGTTCCCTGTTACTGATATTGAACACTCTCCCGGTTCCCTGTTACTGAGATCAAACACTGTCCCAGTTCCCTGTTACTGATATCAAACACACTCCCAGTTGCGTATCACTGATATCGAACACTCTCACAGTTCCCTGTTACTCATATCAAACACTCTTCCAACTCCCTGTAACTGATATCGAATAGACTCCGTTCTGTGTTACTGATATCGAACACTTTCCCAATTCCCTGTAAATGTTATCGAACAATGTTCTAGTTCTCTGTTAATGATATCAAACAGTCTCCCAGTTCCCTGTTACTGATATCAAACACTCTCCCAATTCGCTGTTACTGATATAAACACTCTCCCAGTTCCCTATCACTGATATCAAACACTCTCCCCGTTCCCTGTTAATGGTATCGAAAAGACTCGCTTCCCTGTTACTGATATCGAACACTCTCATAGTTCCCTGTTACTGATATCGAAAAATCTCCCAGTTTGCTGTTGCTCATTTCAAAATCTCTCTCAGTTCCCTGTTACTGATCTGGAACAGGCTCCGTTCCCTGGTAGTGATATCGAACACTCTCCCAGTTTCCTGTTACTGAATTCGAGCAGTCTCACAATTCTCTGTTATTCCTATCAAACACTTCCTCAGTTCCCTGTTACTGATATCGAAAAGACTCGGTTCCCTGTTACTGATATCGAACACTCTCATAGTTCCCTGATACTGATATCAAACACTCTCCCAGTTCCCTGTTACTCATATCAAACACTTTTCCAGCTCCCTGCAACTGATATCGAATAGACTCCGTTCTCTGTTAGTGATATCGAACACTCTCCCAATTCCCTGTTACTGTTATCGAACACTCTCCCAGTTCCCTGTTACTGATATCAAACACTCTCCCAGTTCTCTGTCACTGATATAAAACACTCTCCCAGTTCCCTATCACTGATATCGAACACTGTCCCAGTTCCCTGTTACTGATATCGAACACTCACCCAGTTCCTGGATATCGAACACACTTGGTTCCCTGTTACTCCTATCAAATACTCTCCCTGTTTCCTGTTACTGATATCGAACATTCGCCCTGTTTGCTGTTACTCATTTCAAACACTCTCTCACTTCCCTGTTACTGATATCGAACAGGCTCCGTTCCCTTGTAATGATATCAAACACTCTCCCAGTTCCCTGTTACTGATATCGAGCACTCTCCCAGTTCCCTGTTACTGATATCAAGTACTCTCCCAGTTCACTGTTACTGATATCGAACACTCACCCAGTTCCCTGTTACCGATATCAAACACTCTCCCAGTTCCCTTTCACTGATATCGAACACTCTCCCAGTTCCTTGTTACTGATATCGAACACTCTCCCAGTTCCCTGTTACTGATATCAAACACTCTCCCAGTTCGCTATCACTGATATCGAACATTCTCCCAGTTCCCTGTCACTGATATCGAACACTCTCCCAGTATCCTATCACTGTTATTGAACTCTCGCCCAATTCCCTGTTACTGATATCGAACAAACTTCCAGTTCCCTATTACTGATATCGAACACTCTCCCAGTTCCCTGTTACTCATATCAAACTCTTTTCCAGCTCCCTGCAACTGATATCGAATAGACTCCGTTCTCTGTTAGTGATATCGAACACTCTCCGAATTCCCTGTTACTGTTATCGAACAATCTTCCAGTTCCCTGTTACTGATATCGAACACTCTCCCATTTCCCGGATATCGAACACTCTTTGTTCAAGCACTCTCCCTGTTCCCTGTTACTGATATAAAACATTCTCCCTGTTTACTGTTACTCATTTCAAACACTCTCTCAGTTCCCTGTTACTGATATCAAACATTCTCCGTTCCCTTGTAATGATATCGAACACTCTCCCAGTTCCCTGTTACTGATATCGAACACTCTCCCTGTTTCCTGTGACTGAATTCGAGCAGTCTCACAGTTCTCTGTTATTCCAATCAAACACTTCCTCAGTTCCCTGTTACTGATATCGACCAGTCTCCATTCCCTGTTAGTGATATCGAACACTCTCACAGTTTGCTGTTGCTCATTTCAATCACTCTCTCAGTTCCCTGTTACTCATCTCGAACAGGCTCTGTTCCCTTGTAATGATATCGAACACTCTCCCAGTTCCCTGTTACTGATATCAAACACTATCCCAGTTCCCTGTTACTGATATCAAACACTCTCCCAGTTCCCTATCACTGATATCGAACACTCTCCCCGTTCCCTGTTACTGATATTGAACACTCTCCCGGTTCCCTGTTACTGAGATCAAACACTGTCCCAGTTCCCTGTTACTGATATCAAACACACTCCCAGTTGCCTATCACTGATATCGAACACTGTCCCAGTTCCCTGTTACTGATATCGAACACTCTCCCAGTTCCAGGATATCGAACACTCTTCGTTCCCTGTTACTCATATCAAATACTCTCCCTGTTCCCTGTTACTGATATCGAACATTCGCCCTGTTTGCTGTTACTCATTTCAAACACTCTCTCACTTCCCTGTTACTGATATCGAACAGGCTCCGTTCCCTTGTAATGATATCGAACACTCTCCCAGTTCCCTGTTACTGATATCGAGCACTCTCCCAGTTCCCTGTTACTGATATCAAGTACTCTCCCAGTTCACTGTTACTGATATAAAACACTCTCCCAGTTCCCTATCACTGATATCGAACACTCTCCCAGTTCCCTGTTACTGATATCAAACACTCTCCCAGTTCCCTTTCACTGATATCGAACACTCTCCCAGTTCCTTGTTACTGATATCGAACACTCTCCCAGTTCCCTGTTACTGATATCAAACACCCTCCCAGTTTCCTGTTACTGATATCAAACACTCTCCCAGTTCCCTGTCACTGATATCGAACACTCTCCCCGTTCCCTGTTACTGATATTGAACACTCTCCCGGTTCCCTGTTACTGAGATCAAACACTGTCCCAGTTCCCTGTTACTGATATCAAACACACTCCCAGTTGCCTATCACTGATATCGAACACTCTCCCCGTTCCCTGTTACTGATATTGAACACTCTCCCGGTTCCCTGTTACTGAGATCAAACACTGTCCCAGTTCCCTGTTACTGATATCAAACACACTCCCAGTTGCCTATCACTGATATCGAACACAGTCCCAGTTCCCTGTTACTGATATCGAACACTCCCCCTGTTCCCTGTTACTGATATCGAACAGTATCCATTCCCTGTTACTGATATCGAACAGTCTCCATTCCCTGTTACTGATATCAAACACTCTCCCTGTTCCCTGATATTGAACACTCTCCGTTCCCTGTTACAGTTACCAAACATTTCCCAGCTCCCTGATAATTGTATCAAACACTCTCCCAGTTCCCTGTTATTCATATCAAACACTTTTCCAGTTCCCTGCGTCTGATATCGAATAGACTCCGTTCTCTGTGAGTGATATAGAACACTCTCCCAATTCCCTGTTACTGTTATCGACTGATCTTCCAGTTCCGTTACTGATATCGAACACTCTCCCAGTTCCCTGTTACTGATATCAAACACTCTCCCAGTTCTCTGTCACTGATATAAAACACTCTCCCAGTTCCCTATCACTGATATCGAACACTGTCCCAGTTCCCTGTTACTGATATCGAACACTCTCCCAGTTCCTGGATATCGAACACACTTGGTTCCCTGTTACTCCTATCAAATACTCTCCCTGTTTCCTGTTACTGATATCGAACATTCGCCCTGTTTGCTGTTACTCATTTCAGACACTCTCTCACTTCCCTGTTACTGATATCGAACAGGCTCCGTTCCCTTGTAATGATATCAAACACTCTCCCAGTTCCCTGTTACTGATATCGAGCACTCTCCCAGTTCCCTGTTACTGATATCAAACACGCTTCCAGTTCTCTGTCACTGATATGAAACACTCTCCCAGTTCCCTATCACTGATATCGAACACTCTCCCAGTTCCCTGTTACTGATATCAAGTACTCTCCCAGTTCACTGTTACTGATATAAAACACTCTCCCAGTTCCCTATCACTGATATCGAACACTCTCCCAGTTCTCTGTTAGTGATATAAAACACTCTCCCATTTCCCTATCACTGATATCAAACACTCACCCAGTTCCCTGTTACTGATATCAAACACTCTCCCAGTTCCCTTTCACTGATATCGAACACTCTCCCAGTTCCTTGTTACTGATATCGAACACTCGCCCAGTTCCTGTTACTGATATCAAACACTCTCCCAGTTCCCTGTTACTGATATCAAACACTCTCCCAGTTCGCTAGCACTGATATCGAACACTCTCCCAGTTCCCTGTCACTGATATCGAAGACTCTCCCAGTATCCTAACACTGTTATTGAACTCTCGCCCAGTTCCCTGTTACTGATATCGAACAAACTTCCAGTTCCCTATTACTGATATCGAACACTCTCCCAGTTCCCTGTTACTCATATCAAACACTTTTCCAGCTCCCTGCAACTGATATCGAATAGACTCCGTTCTCTGTTAGTGATATCAAACACTCTCCCAATTCCCTGTTACTGTTATCGAGCAATCTTCCAGTTCCCTGTTACAGATATCGAACACTCTCCCAGTTCCCTGTTACTGATATCAAACACTCTCCCAGTTCTCTGTCACTGATATAAAACACTCTCCCAGTTCCCTATCACTGATATGGAACACTCTCCCAGTTCCCTGTTACTGATATCGAACACTCTCCCATTTCCCGGATATCGAACACTCTTGGTTCAAGCACTCTCCCTGTTCCCTGTTACTGATATAAAACATTCTCAATGTTTACTGTTACTCATTTCGAACACTCTCCCAGTTCCGTTACTGATATCGAACACTCTCCCAGTTTCCTGTGACTGAATTCGAGCAGTCTCACAGTTCTCTGTTATTCCAATCAAACACTTCCTCAGTTCCCTGTTACTGATATCGAACAGTCTCCATTCCCTGTTAGTGATATCGAACACTCTCCCAGTTTGCTGTTGCTCATTTCAATCACTCTCTCAGTTCCCTGTTCCTGATCTCGAACAGGCTCCGTTCCCTTGTAATGATATCGAACACTCTCCCAGTTCCCTGTTACTGATATCAAACACTATCCCAGTTCCCTGTTACTGATATCAAACACTCTCCCAGTTCCCTATCACTGATATCGAACACTCTCCCCGTTCCCTGTTACTGATATTGAACACTCTCCCGGTTCCCTGTTACTGAGATCAAACACTGTCCCAGTTCCCTGTTACTGATATCAAACACACTCCCAGTTGCGTATCACTGATATCGAACACTCTCACAGTTCCCTGTTACTCATATCAAACACTCTTCCAACTCCCTGTAACTGATATCGAATAGACTCCGTTCTGTGTTACTGATATCGAACACTTTCCCAATTCCCTGTAAATGTTATCGAACAATGTTCTAGTTCTCTGTTAATGATATCAAACAGTCTCCCAGTTCCCTGTTACTGATATCAAACACTCTCCCAATTCGCTGTTACTGATATAAACACTCTCCCAGTTCCCTATCACTGATATCAAACACTCTCCCCGTTCCCTGTTAATGGTATCGAAAAGACTCGCTTCCCTGTTACTGATATCGAAAAATCTCCCAGTTTGCTGTTGCTCATTTCAAAATCTCTCTCAGTTCCCTGTTACTGATCTGGAACAGGCTCCGTTCCCTGGTAGTGATATCGAACACTCTCCCAGTTTCCTGTTACTGAATTCGAGCAGTCTCACAATTCTCTGTTATTCCTATCAAACACTTCCTCAGTTCCCTGTTACTGATATCGAAAAGACTCGGTTCCCTGTTACTGATATCGAACACTCTCATAGTTCCCTGATACTGATATCAAACACTCTCCCAGTTCCCTGTTACTCATATCAAACACTTTTCCAGCTCCCTGCAACTGATATCGAATAGACTCCGTTCTCTGTTAGTGATATCGAACACTCTCCCAATTCCCTGTTACTGTTATCGAACACTCTCCCAGTTCCCTGTTACTGATATCAAACACGCTTCCAGTTCTCTGTCACTGATATGAAACACTCTCCCAGTTCCCTATCACTGATATCGAACACTCTCCCAGTTCCCTGTTACTGATATCAAGTACTCTCCCAGTTCACTGTTACTGATATAAAACACTCTCCCAGTTCCCTATCACTGATATCGAACACTCTCCCAGTTCTCTGTTAGTGATATAAAACACTCTCCCATTTCCCTATCACTGATATCGAACACTCACCCAGTTCCCTGTTACTGATATCAAACACTCTCCCAGTTCCCTTTCACTGATATCGAACACTCTCCCAGTTCCTTGTTACTGATATCGAACACTCTCCCAGTTTCCTGTTACTGAATTCGAGCAGTCTCACAGTTCTCTGTTATTCCTATCAAACACTTCCTCAGTTCCCTGATACTGATATCGGACAGTCTCCATTCGCTGATAGAGGTATCGAACACTCTCCCAGTTGGCTGTCTCTGATATCGAACAATCTCCCAGTTTCTTATCGCTGATATCGAACTCTCTCCCTATTCCCTGTTACTGACATCGAACACTCTTCCAGTTCCCTGATATCGAACATACTCTGTTTCCTGTTAATGATATCTAACACTCTCCCAGTTCCCTGTTAGTGATATCGTACAATTATGCAGTTTGCTGTTGCTCATTTGAAACACTCTCTCATTTCCCTGTTAATGATCTCGAACAGGCTCCGTTCGCTGGTAGTGATATCGAACACTCTCCCAGTTCCCTGTTACTGAATTCGTGCAGTCTCACAGTTCTCTGCTATTCCCATCAAAAACTCCATCAGTTCCCTGTTACTGATATCGAACAGTCTCCATTCCCTGTTAGTGATATTGTACAATCATCCAGTTTCCTGTTACTGATATCGAGCACTCTCCCAGTTTCCTGTTACTGTTATCGAACATTCTTCCATTTTTTTGTCACTTATATCGAACACAGTCCCAGTTCCCTGTTACTGATATCGAACACTCCCCCAGTTCCCTGTTACTGATATCGAACAGTCTCCATTCCCTGTTACTGATATCAAAAACTCTCCCTGTTCTCTGATATTGAACACTGTCCGTTCCCTGTTACAGTTACCAAACATTTCCCAGTTCCCTGTTACTCATATCAAACACTTTTCCAGCTCCCTGCAACTGATATCGAATAGACTCCGTTCTCTGTTAGCGATATCGAACACTCTCCCAATTCCCTGTTGCTGTTATCGAACACTCTCCCAGTTCCCTGTTACTGATATGAAACACGCTCCCAGTTCTCTGTCACTGATATGAAACACTCTCCCAGTTCCCTATCACTGATATCGAACACTCTTCCAGTTCCCTGTTACTGAATTCGTGCAGTCTCACAGTTCTCTGCTATTCCTATCAAACACTCCATCAGTTCCCAGTTACTGATATCGAACAGTCTCAATTCCCTGTTAGGATATCGAACACTCTCCCAGTTCCCTGTTAGTGATATTGTACAATCATCCAGTTTCCTGTTACTGATATCGAGCACTCTCCCAGTTTCCTGTTACTGATATCGAACATTCTTCCATTTTTCTGTCACTTATATCGAACACAGTCCCAGTTCCCTGTTACTGATATCGAACACTCCCCCTGTTCCCTGTTACTGATATCGAACAGTATCCATTCCCTGTTACTGATATCAAACACTCTCCCTGTTCCCTGATATTGAACACTCTCCGTTCCCTGTTACAGTTACCAAACATTTCCCAGCTCCCTGATAATTGTATCAAACACTCTCCCAGTTCCCTGTTATTCATATCAAACACTTTTCCAGTTCCCTGCGTCTGATATCGAATAGACTCCGTTCTCTGTGAGTGATATAGAACACTCTCCCAATTCCCTGTTACTGTTATCGACTGATCTTCCAGTTCCGTTACTGATATCGAACACTCTCCCAGTTCCCTGTTACTGATATCAAACACTCTCCCAGTTCTCTGTCACTGATATAAAACACTCTCCCAGTTCCCTATCACTGATATCGAACACTGTCCCAGTTCCCTGTTACTGATATCGAACACTCTCCCAGTTCCTGGATATCGAACACACTTGGTTCCCTGTTACTCCTATCAAATACTCTCCCTGTTTCCTGTTACTGATATCGAACATTCGCCCTGTTTGCTGTTACTCATTTCAAACACTCTCTCACTTCCCTGTTACTGATATCGAACAGGCTCCGTTCCCTTGTAATGATATCAAACACTCTCCCAGTTCCCTGTTGCTGATATCGAGCACTCTCCCAGTTCCCTGTTACTGATATCAAGTACTCTCCCAGTTCACTGTTACTGATATCGAACACTCACCCAGTTCCCTGTTACCGATATCAAACACTCTCCCAGTTCCCTTTCACTGATATCGAACACTCTCCCAGTTCCTTGTTACTGATATCGAACACTCTCCCAGTTCCCTGTTACTGATATCAAACACTCTCCCAGTTCCCTGTTACTGATATCAAACACTCTCCCAGTTCGCTATCACTGATATCGAACATTCTCCCAGTTCCCTGTCACTGATATCGAACACTCTCCCAGTATCCTATCACTGTTATTGAACTCTCGCCCAATTCCCTGTTACTGATATCGAACAAACTTCCAGTTCCCTATTACTGATATCGAACACTCTCCCAGTTCCCTGTTACTCATATCAAACTCTTTTCCAGCTCCCTGCAACTGATATCGAATAGACTCCGTTCTCTGTTAGTGATATCGAACACTCGCCGAATTCCCTGTTACTGTTATCGAACAATCTTCCAGTTCCCTGTTACTGATATCGAACACTCTCCCATTTCCCGGATATCGAACACTCTTTGTTCAAGCACTCTCCCTGTTCCCTGTTACTGATATAAAACATTCTCCCTGTTTACTGTTACTCATTTCAAACACTCTCTCAGTTCCCTGTTATTGATATCAAACATTCTCCGTTACCTTGTAATGATATCGAACACTCTCCCAGTTCCCTGTTACTGATATCGAACACTCTCCCTGTTTCCTGTGACTGAATTCGAGCAGTCTCACAGTTCTCTGTTATTCCAATCAAACACTTCCTCAGTTCCCTGTTACTGATATCGACCAGTCTCCATTCCCTGTTAGTGATATCGAACACTCTCCCAGTTTGCTGTTGCTCATTTCAATCACTCTGTCAGTTCCCAGTTACTCATCTCGAACAGGCTCTGTTCCCTTGTAATGATATCGAACACTCTCCCAGTTCCCTGTTACTGATATCAAACACTATCCCAGTTCCCTGTTACTGATATCAAACACTCTCCCAGTTCCCTATCACTGATATCGAACACTCTCCCCGTTCCCTGTTACTGATATTGAACACTCTCCCGGTTCCCTGTTACTGAGATCAAACACTGTCCCAGTTCCCTGTTACTGATATCAAACACACTCCCAGTTGCGTATCACTGATATCGAACACTCTCACAGTTCCCTGTTACTCATATCAAACACTCTTCCAACTCCCTGTAACTGATATCGAATAGACTCCGTTCTGTGTTACTGATATCGAACACTTTCCCAATTCCCTGTAAATGTTATCGAACAATGTTCTAGTTCTCTGTTAATGATATCAAACAGTCTCCCAGTTCCCTGTTACTGATATCAAACACTCTCCCAATTCGCTGTTACTGATATAAACACTCTCCCAGTTCCCTATCACTGATATCAAACACTCTCCCCGTTCCCTGTTAATGGTATCGAAAAGACTCGCTTCCCTGTTACTGATATCGAACACTCTCATAGTTCCCTGTTACTGATATCGAAAAATCTCCCAGTTTGCTGTTGCTGATTTCAAAATCTCTCTCAGTTCCCTGTTACTGATCTGGAACAGGCTCCGTTCCCTAGTAGTGATATCGAACACTCTCCCAGTTTCCTGTTACTGAATTCGAGCAGTCTCACAATTCTCTGTTATTCCTATCAAACACTTCCTCAGTTCCCTGTTACTGATATCGAAAAGACTCGGTTCCCTGTTACTGATATCGAACACTCTCATAGTTCCCTGATACTGATATCAAACACTCTCCCAGTTCCCTGTTACTCATATCAAACACTTTTCCAGCTCCCTGCAACTGATATCGAATAGACTCCGTTCTCTGTTAGTGATATCGAACACTCTCCCAATTCCCTGTTACTGTTATCGAACACTCTCCCAGTTCCCTGTTACTGATATCAAACACGCTTCCAGTTCTCTGTCACTGATATGAAACACTCTCCCAGTTCCCTATCACTGATATCGAACACTCTCCCAGTTCCCTGTTACTGATATCGAACACTCTCCCAGTTCCCAGATATCGAACGCTCTTGGTTCCCTGTTACTCATATCAAATACTCTCCCTGCTCCCTGTTACTGATATCGAACATTCTCCCTGTTTGCTATTACTCATTTCAAACACTCTCCCAGTTCCCTGTTACTGATATCGAGCACTCTCCCAGTTCTCTGTTACTTATATATAACACTCTCCCAGTTCCCTATCACTGATATCGAACACTCTCCCAGTTCTCTGTTAGTGATATAAAAGACTCTCCCATTTCCCTATCATTGATATCGAACACTCTCCCAGTTCCCTATCACTGATATCGAACACTCTCCCCGTTCCCTGTTACTGATATCGAACACTCTCCCAGTTTCCTGTTACTGATATCAAACACTCTCCCAGTTTCCTATCACTGATATCGAACTCTCTCCCTATTCCCTGTTACTGATATCGAACACTCTTCCAGTTCCCTGATATCGAACATACTCTGTTTCCTGTTAGTGATATCGAACACTCTCCCAGTTCCCTGCTAGTGATATTGTACAATCATCCAGTTTGCTGCTGCTCATTTCAAACACTCTCTCAGTTCCCTGTTACTGATCTCGAACAGGCTCCGTTCGCTGGTAGTGATATCGAACACTCTCCCAGTTCCCTGTTACTGAATTCGTGCAGTCTCACAGTTCTCGGCTATTCCTATCAAACACTCCATCAGTTCCCTGATTCTGATATCGAACAGTCTCCATTCCCTGTTAGTGATATTGTACAATCATCCAGTTTCCTGTTACTGATATCGAACATTCTTCCATTTTTCTGTCACTTATATCGAACACAGTCCCAGTTCCCTGTTACTGTTATCGAACACTCCCCCAGTTCCCTGTTACTGATATCGAACAGTCTCCATTCCCTGTTACTGATATCAAACACTCTCCCTGTTCTCTGATATTGAACACTCTCCGTTCCCTGTTACAGTTACCAAACATTTCCCAGTTCCCTGTTAATTGTATCAAACACTCTCCCAGCTCCCTGTTACTCATATCAAACACTTTTCCAGTTCCCTGCAACTGATATCGAATAGACTCCGTTCTCTGTTAGTGATATCGAACACTCTCCCAATTCCCTGTTACTGTTATCGACTGATCTTCCAGTTCCGTTACAGATATCGAACACTCTCCCAGTTCCCTGTTACTGATATCAAACACTCTCCCAGTTCTCTGTCACTGATATAAAACACTCTCCCAGTTCCCTATCACTGATATCGAACACTGTCCCAGTTCCCTGTTACTGATATCGAACACTCTCCCAGTTCCAGGATATCGAACACTCTTCGTTCCCTGTTACTCATATCAAATACTCTCCCTGTTCCCTGTTACTGATATCGAACATTCGCCCTGTTTGCTGTTACTCATTTCAAACACTCTCTCACTTCCCTGTTACTGATATCGAACAGTCTCCGTTCCCTTGTAATGATATCGAACACTCTCCCAGTTCCCTGTTACTGATATCGAGCACTCTCCCAGTTCCCTGTTACTGATATCAAGTACTCTCCCAGTTCACTGTTACTGATATAAAACACTCTCCCAGTTCCCTATCACTGATATCGAACACTCTCCCAGTTCCCTGTTACTGATATCAAACACTCTCCCAGTTCCCTTTCACTGATATCGAACACTCTCCCAGTTCCTTGTTACTGATATCGAACATTCTCCCAGTTCCCTGTTACTGATATCAAACACTCTCCCAGTTTCCTGTTACTGATATCAAACACTCTCCCAGTTCCCTTTCACTGATATCGAACACTCTCCCAGTATCCTATCACTGTTATTGAACTCTCGCCCAATTCCCTGTTACTGATATTGAACAAACTTCCAGTTCCCTATTACTGATATCGAACACTCTCCCAGTTCCCTGTTACTCATATCAAACACTTTTCCAGCTCCCTGCAACTGATATCGAATAGACTCCGTTCTCTGTTAGTGATATCGAACACTCTCCCAATTCCCTGTTACTGTTATCGAACACTCTCCCAATTCCCTGTTACTGATATGAAACACGCACCCAGTTCTCTGTCACTGATATGAAACACTCTCCCAGTTCCCGATCACTGATATCGAACACTCTCCCAGTTCCCTGTTACTGATATCGAACACTCTCCCAGTTCCCAGATATCGAACGCTCTTGGTTCCCTGTTACTCATATCAAATACACTCCCTGTTCCCTGTTACTGATATCGAACATTCTCCCTGTTTGCTATTACTCATTTCAAACACTCTCCCAGTTCCCTGTTACTGATATCGAGCACTCTCCCAGTTCTCTGTTACTTATATATAACACTCTCCCAGTTCCCGATCACTGATATCGAACACTCTCCCAGTTCCCTGTTACTGATATCGAACACTCTCCCAGTTCCCAGATATCGAACGCTCTTGGTTCCCTGTTACTCATATCAAATACTCTCCCTGTTCCCTGTTACTGATATCGAACATTCTCCCTGTTTGCTATTACTCATTTCAAACACTCTCCCAGTTCCCTGTTACTGATATCGAGCACTCTCCCAGTTCTCTGTTACTTATATATAACACTCTCCCAGTTCCCTATCACTGATATCGAACACTCTCCCAGTTCTCTGTTAGTGATATAAAAGACTCTCCCAGTTCCCTATCACTGATATCGAACACTCTCCCCGTTCCCTGTTACTGATATCGAACACTCTCCCAGTTTCCTGTTACTGATATCAAACACTCTCCCAGTTTCCTATCACTGATATCGAACTCTCTCCCTATTCCCTGTTACTGATATCGAACACTCTTCCAGTTCCCTGATATCGAACATACTCTGTTTCCTGTTAGTGATATCGAACACTCTCCCAGTTCCCTGCTAGTGATATTGTAAAATCATCCAGTTTGCTGCTGCTCATTTCAAACACTCTCTCAGTTCCCTGTTACTGATCTCGAACAGGCTCCGTTCGCTGGTTGTGATATCGAACACTCTCCCAGTTCCCTGTTACTGAATTCGTGCAGTCTCACAGTTCTCTGCTATTCCTATCAAACACTCCATCAGTTCCCTGATTCTGATATCGAACTGTCTCCATTCCCTGTTAGTGATATTGTACAATCATCCAGTTTCCTGTTACTGATATCGAGCACTCTCCCAGTTTCCTGTTACTGATATCGAACATTCTTCCATTTTTCTGTCACTTATATCGAACACAGTCCCAGTTCCCTGTTACCGATATCGAACACTCCCCCAGTTCCCTGTTACTGATATCGAACAGTCTCCATTCCCAGTTACTGATATCAAACACTCTCCCTGTTCTCTGATATTGAACACTCTCCGTTCCCTGTTACAGTTACCAAACATTTCCCAGTTCCCTGTTAATTGTATCAAACACTCTCCCAGTTCCCTGTTACTCATATCAAACACTTTTCCAGTTCCCTGCAACTGATATCGAATAGACTCCGTTCTCTGTTAGTGATATCGAACACTCTCCCAATTCCCTGTTACTGTTATCGACTGATCTTCCAGTTCCGTTACAGATATCGAACACTCTCCCAGTTCCCTGTTACTGATATCAAACACTCTCCCAGTTCTCTGTCACTGATATAAAACACTCTCCCAGTTCCCTATCACTGATATCGAACACTGTCCCAGTTCCCTGTTACTGATATCGAACACTCTCCCAGTTCCTGGATATCGAACACACTTGGTTCCCTGTTACTCCTATCAAATACTCTCCCTGTTTCCTGTTACTGATATCGAACATTCGCCCTGTTTGCTGTTACTCATTTCAAACACTCTCTCACTTCCCTGTTACTGATATCGAACAGGCTCCGTTCCCTTGTAATGATATCGAACACTCTCCCAGTTCCCTATCACTGATATCGAACACTCTCCCAGTTCTCTGTTAGTGATATAAAACACTCTCCCATTTCCCTATCACTGATATCGAACACTCACCCAGTTCCCTGTTACTGATATCAAACACTCTCCCAGTTCCCTGTTACTGATATCTAACACTCTCCCAGTTCCCTGTTACTGATATCAAACACTCTCCCAGTTCCCTGTTACTGATATCGAACACTCTCCCAGTATCCTATCACTGTTATTGAACTCTCGCCCAATTCCCTGTTACTGATTTCGAACAAACTTCCAGTTCCCTATTACTGATATCGAACACTCTCCCAGTTCCCTGTTACTCATATCAAACACTTTTGCAGCTCCCTGCAACTGATATCGAATAGACTCCGTTCTCTGTTAGTGATATCGAACACTCTCCCAAATCCCTGTTACTGTTATCGAACAATCTTCCAGTTCCCTGTTACTGATATCGAACACTCTCCCAGTTCCCTGTTACTGATATCGAACACTCTCCCAGTTCCCTGTTACTGATATCGAACACTCTCCCATTTCCCGGATATCGAACACTCTTGGTTCAAGCACTCTCCCTGTTCCCTGTTACTGATATAAAACATTCTCCCTGTTTACTGTTACTCATTTCAAACACTCTCTCAGTTCCCTGTTACTGATATCGAACATTCTCCGTTCCCTTGTAATGATATCGAACACTCTCCCAGTTCCCTGTTACTGATATCGAACACTCTCCCAGTTCCCAGATATCGAACGCTCTTGGTTCCCTGTTACTCATATCAAATACTCTCCCTGTTCCCTGTTACTGATATCGAACATTCTCCCTGTTTGCTATTACTCATTTCAAACACTCTCCCAGTTCCCTGTTACTGATATCGAGCACTCTCCCAGTTCTCTGTTACTTATATATAACACTCTCCCAGTTCCCTATCACTGATATCGAACACTCTCCCAGTTCTCTGTTAGTGATATAAAAGACTCTCCCATTTCCCTATCATTGATATCGAACACTCACCCAGTTCCCTGTTACTGATATTAAACACTCTCCCAGTTCCCTTTCACTGATATCGAACACTCTCCCAGTTCCCTGTTACTGATATCGAACACTCTCCCAGTTTCCTGTTACTGATATCAAACACTCTCCCAGTTTCCTATCACTGATATCGAACTCTCTCCCTATTCCCTGTTACTGATATCGAACACTCTTCCAGTTCCCTGATATCGAACATACTCTGTTTCCTGTTAGTGATATCGAACACTCTCCCAGTTCCCTGCTAGTGATATTGTAAAATCATCCAGTTTGCTGCTGCTCATTTCAAACACTCTCTCAGTTCCCTGTTACTGATCTCGAACAGGCTCCGTTCGCTGGTTGTGATATCGAACACTCTCCCAGTTCCCTGTTACTGAATTCGTGCAGTCTCACAGTTCTCTGCTATTCCTATCAAACACTCCATCAGTTCCCTGATTCTGATATCGAACTGTCTCCATTCCCTGTTAGTGATATTGTACAATCATCCAGTTTCCTGTTACTGATATCGAGCACTCTCCCAGTTTCCTGTTACTGATATCGAACATTCTTCCATTTTTCTGTCACTTATATCGAACACAGTCCCAGTTCCCTGTTACCGATATCGAACACTCCCCCAGTTCCCTGTTACTGATATCGAACAGTCTCCATTCCCAGTTACTGATATCAAACACTCTCCCTGTTCTCTGATATTGAACACTCTCCGTTCCCTGTTACAGTTACCAAACATTTCCCAGTTCCCTGTTAATTGTATCAAACACTCTCCCAGTTCCCTGTTACTCATATCAAACACTTTTCCAGTTCCCTGCAACTGATATCGAATAGACTCCGTTCTCTGTTAGTGATATCAAACACTCTCCCAATTCCCTGTTACTGTTATCGACTGATCTTCCAGTTCCGTTACAGATATCGAACACTCTCCCAGTTCCCTGTTACTGATATCAAACACTCTCCCAGTTCTCTGTCACTGATATAAAACACTCTCCCAGTTCCCTATCACTGATATCGAACACTGTCCCAGTTCCCTGTTACTGATATCGAACACTCTCCCAGTTCCTGGATATCGAACACACTTGGTTCCCTGTTACTCCTATCAAATACTCTCCCTGTTTCCTGTTACTGATATCGAACATTCGCCCTGTTTGCTGTTACTCATTTCAAACACTCTCTCACTTCCCTGTTACTGATATCGAAAAGACTCGGTTCCCTGTTACTGATATCGAACACTCTCATAGTTCCCTGATACTGATATCAAACACTCTCCCAGTTCCCTGTTACTCATATCAAACACTTTTCCAGCTCCCTGCAACTGATATCGAATAGACTCCGTTCTCTGTTAGTGATATCGAACACTCTCCCAATTCCCTGTTACTGTTATCGAACACTCTCCCAGTTCCCTGTTACTGATATCAAACACGCTTCCAGTTCTCTGTCACTGATATGAAACACTCTCCCAGTTCCCTATCACTGATATCGAACACTCTCCCAGTTCCCTGTTACTGATATCGAACACTCTCCCAGTTCCCTGTTACTGATATCGAACACTCTCCCAGTTCCCAGATATCGAACGCTCTTGGTTCCCTGTTACTCATATCAAATACTCTCCCTGCTCCCTGTTACTGATATCGAACATTCTCCCTGTTTGCTATTACTCATTTCAAACACTCTCCCAGTTCCCTGTTACTGATATCGAGCACTCTCCCAGTTCTCTGTTACTTATATATAACACTCTCCCAGTTCCCTATCACTGATATCGAACACTCTCCCAGTTCTCTGTTAGTGATATAAAAGACTCTCCCATTTCCCTATCATTGATATCGAACACTCTCCCAGTTCCCTATCACTGATATCGAACACTCTCCCCGTTCCCTGTTACTGATATCGAACACTCTCCCAGTTTCCTGTTACTGATATCAAACACTCTCCCAGTTTCCTATCACTGATATCGAACTCTCTCCCTATTCCCTGTTACTGATATCGAACACTCTTCCAGTTCCCTGATATCGAACATACTCTGTTTCCTGTTAGTGATATCGAACACGCTCCCAGTTCCCTGCTAGTGATATTGTACAATCATCCAGTTTGCTGCTGCTCATTTCAAACACTCTCTCAGTTCCCTGTTACTGATCTCGAACAGGCTCCGTTCGCTGGTAGTGATATCGAACACTCTCCCAGTTCCCTGTTACTGAATTCGTGCAGTCTCACAGTTCTCGGCTAATCCTATCAAACACTCCATCAGTTCCCTGATTCTGATATCGAACAGTCTCCATTCCCTGTTAGTGATATTGTACAATCATCCAGTTTCCTGTTACTGATATCGAACATTCTTCCATTTTTCTGTCACTTATATCGAACACAGTCCCAGTTCCCTGTTACTGTTATCGAACACTCCCCCAGTTCCCTGTTACTGATATCGAACAGTCTCCATTCCCTGTTACTGATATCAAACACTCTCCCTGTTCTCTGATATTGAACACTCTCCGTTCCCTGTTACAGTTACCAAACATTTCCCAGTTCCCTGTTAATTGTATCAAACACTCTCCCAGCTCCCTGTTACTCATATCAAACACTTTTCCAGTTCCCTGCAACTGATATCGAATAGACTCCGTTCTCTGTTAGTGATATCGAACACTCTCCCAATTCCCTGTTACTGTTATCGACTGATCTTCCAGTTCCGTTACAGATATCGAACACTCTCCCAGTTCCCTGTTACTGATATCAAACACTCTCCCAGTTCTCTGTCACTGATATAAAACACTCTCCCAGTTCCCTATCACTGATATCGAACACTGTCCCAGTTCCCTGTTACTGATATCGAACACTCTCCCAGTTCCAGGATATCGAACACTCTTCGTTCCCTGTTACTCATATCAAATACTCTCCCTGTTCCCTGTTACTGATATCGAACATTCGCCCTGTTTGCTGTTACTCATTTCAAACACTCTCTCACTTCCCTGTTACTGATATCGAACAGGCTCCGTTCCCTTGTAATGATATCGAACACTCTCCCAGTTCCCTGTTACTGATATCGAGCACTCTCCCAGTTCCCTGTTACTGATATCAAGTACTCTCCCAGTTCACTGTTACTGATATAAAACACTCTCCCAGTTCCCTATCACTGATATCGAACACTCTCCCAGTTCCCTGTTACTGATATCAAACACTCTCCCAGTTCCCTTTCACTGATATCGAACACTCTCCCAGTTCCTTGTTACTGATATCGAACATTCTCCCAGTTCCCTGTTACTGATATCAAACACTCTCCCAGTTTCCTGTTACTGATATCAAACACTCTCCCAGTTCCCTGTCACTGATATCGAACACTCTCCCAGTATCCTATCACTGTTATTGAACTCTCGCCCAATTCCCTGTTACTGATATCGAACAAACTTCCAGTTCCCTATTACTGATATCGAACACTCTCCCAGTTCCCTGTTACTCATATCAAACACTTTTCCAGCTCCCTGCAACTGATATCGAATAGACTCCGTTCTCTGTTAGTGATATCGAACACTCTCCCAATTCCCTGTTACTGTTATCGAACACTCTCCCAATTCCCTGTTACTGATATGAAACACGCACCCAGTTCTCTGTCACTGATATGAAACACTCTCCCAGTTCCCGATCACTGATATCGAACACTCTCCCAGTTCCCTGTTACTGATATCGAACACTCTCCCAGTTCCCAGATATCGAACGCTCTTGGTTCCCTGTTACTCATATCAAATACTCTCCCTGTTCCCTGTTACTGATATCGAACATTCTCCCTGTTTGCTATTACTCATTTCAAACACTCTCCCAGTTCCCTGTTACTGATATCGAGCACTCTCCCAGTTCTCTGTTACTTATATATAACACTCTCCCAGTTCCCTATCACTGATATCGAACACTCTCCCAGTTCTCTGTTAGTGATATAAAAGACTCTCCCATTTCCCTATCATTGATATCGAACACTCACCCAGTTCCCTGTTACTGATATTAAACACTCTCCCAGTTCCCTTTCACTGATATCGAACACTCTCCCAGTTCCCTGTTACTGATATCGAACACTCTCCCAGTTCCCTATCACTGATATCGAACACTCTCCCCGTTCCCTGTTACTGATATCGAACACTCTCCCAGTTTCCTGTTACTGATATCAAACACTCTCCCAGTTTCCTATCACTGATATCGAACTCTCTCCCTATTCCCTGTTACTGATATCGACCACTCTTCCAGTTCCCTGATATCGAACATACTCTGTTTCCTGTTAGTGATATCGAACACTCTCCCAGTTCCCTGCTAGTGATATTGTAAAATCATCCAGTTTGCTGCTGCTCATTTCAAACACTCTCTCAGTTCCCTGTTACTGATCTCGAACAGGCTCCGTTCGCTGGTTGTGATATCGAACACTCTCCCAGTTCCCTGTTACTGAATTCGTGCAGTCTCACAGTTCTCTGCTATTCCTATCAAACACTCCATCAGTTCCCTGATTCTGATATCGAACAGTCTCCATTCCCTGTTAGTGATATTGTACAATCATCCAGTTTCCTGTTACTGATATCGAGCACTCTCCCAGTTTCCTGTTACTGATATCGAACATTCTTCCATTTTTCTGTCACTTATATCGAACACAGTCCCAGTTCCCTGTTACCGATATCGAACACTCCCCCAGTTCCCTGTTACTGATATCGAACAGTCTCCATTCCCAGTTACTGATATCAAACACTCTCCCTGTTCTCTGATATTGAACACTCTCCGTTCCCTGTTACAGTTACCAAACATTTCCCAGTTCCCTGTTAATTGTATCAAACACTCTCCCAGTTCCCTGTTACTCATATCAAACACTTTTCCAGTTCCCTGCAACTGATATCGAATAGACTCCGTTCTCTGTTAGTGATATCAAACACTCTCCCAATTCCCTGTTACTGTTATCGACTGATCTTCCAGTTCCGTTACAGATATCGAACACTCTCCCAGTTCCCTGTTACTGATATCAAACACTCTCCCAGTTCTCTGTCACTGATATAAAACACTCTCCCAGTTCCCTATCACTGATATCGAACACTGTCCCAGTTCCCTGTTACTGATATCGAACACTCTCCCAGTTCCTGGATATCGAACACACTTGGTTCCCTTTTACTCCTATCAAATACTCTCCCTGTTTCCTGTTACTGATATCGAACATTCGCCCTGTTTGCTGTTACTCATTTCAAACACTCTCTCACTTCCCTGTTACTGATATCGAAAAGACTCGGTTCCCTGTTACTGGTATCGAACACTCTCATAGTTCCCTGATACTGATATCAAACACTCTCCCAGTTCCCTGTTACTCATATCAAACACTTTTCCAGCTCCCTGCAACTGATATCGAATAGACTCCGTTCTCTGTTAGTGATATCGAACACTCTCCCAATTCCCTGTTACTGTTATCGAACACTCTCCCAGTTCCCTGTTACTGATATCAAACACGCTTCCAGTTCTCTGTCACTGATATGAAACACTCTCCCAGTTCCCTATCACTGATATCGAACACTCTCCCAGTTCCCTGTTACTGATATCGAACACTCTCCCAGTTCCCTGTTACTGATATCGAACACTCTCCCAGTTCCCAGATATCGAACGCTCTTGGTTCCCTGTTACTCATATCAAATACTCTCCCTGCTCCCTGTTACTGATATCGAACATTCTCCCTGTTTGCTATTACTCATTTCAAACACTCTCCCAGTTCCCTGTTACTGATATCGAGCACTCTCCCAGTTCTCTGTTACTTATATATAACACTCTCCCAGTTCCCTATCACTGATATCGAACACTCTGCCAGTTCTCTGTTAGTGATATAAAAGACTCTCCCATTTCCCTATCATTGATATCGAACACTCTCCCAGTTCCCTATCACTGATATCGAACACTCTCCCCGTTCCCTGTTACTGATATCGAACACTCTCCCAGTTTCCTGTTACTGATATCAAACACTCTCCCAGTTTCCTATCACTGATATCGAACTCTCTCCCTATTCCCTGTTACTGATATCGAACACTCTTCCAGTTCCCTGATATCGAACATACTCTGTTTCCTGTTAGTGATATCGAACACTCTCCTAGTTCCCTGCTAGTGATATTGTACAATCATCCAGTTTGCTGCTGCTCATTTCAAACACTCTCTCAGTTCCCTGTTACTGATCTCGAACAGGCTCCGTTCGCTGGTAGTGATATCGAACACTCTCCCAGTTCCCTGTTACTGAATTCGTGCAGTCTCACAGTTCTCGGCTATTCCTATCAAACACTCCATCAGTTCCCTGATTCTGATATCGAACAGTCTCCATTCCCTGTTAGTGATATTGTACAATCATCCAGTTTCCTGTTACTGATATCGAACATTCTTCCATTTTTCTGTCACTTATATCGAACACAGTCCCAGTTCCCTGTTACTGTTATCGAACACTCCCCCAGTTCCCTGTTACTGATATCGAACAGTCTCCATTCCCTGTTACTGATATCAAACACTCTCCCTGTTCTCTGATATTGAACACTCTCCGTTCCCTGTTACAGTTACCAAACATTTCCCAGTTCCCTGTTAATTGTATCAAACACTCTCCCAGCTCCCTGTTACTCATATCAAACACTTTTCCAGTTCCCTGCAACTGATATCGAATAGACTCCGTTCTCTGTTAGTGATATCGAACACTCTCCCAATTCCCTGTTACTGTTATCGACTGATCTTCCAGTTCCGTTACAGATATCGAACACTCTCCCAGTTCCCTGTTACTGATATCAAACACTCTCCCAGTTCTCTGTCACTGATATAAAACACTCTCCCAGTTCCCTATCACTGATATCGAACACTGTCCCAGTTCCCTGTTACTGATATCGAACACTCTCCCAGTTCCAGGATATCGAACACTCTTCGTTCCCTGTTACTCATATCAAATACTCTCCCTGTTCCCTGTTACTGATATCGAACATTCGCCCTGTTTGCTGTTACTCATTTCAAACACTCTCTCACTTCCCTGTTACTGATATCGAACAGGCTCCGTTCCCTTGTAATGATATCGAACACTCTCCCAGTTCCCTGTTACTGATATCGAGCACTCTCCCAGTTCCCTGTTACTGATATCAAGTACTCTCCCAGTTCACTGTTACTGATATAAAACACTCTCCCAGTTCCCTATCACTGATATCGAACACTCTCCCAGTTCCCTGTTACTGATATCAAACACTCTCCCAGTTCCCTTTCACTGATATCGAACACTCTCCCAGTTCCTTGTTACTGATATCGAACATTCTCCCAGTTCCCTGTTACTGATATCAAACACTCTCCCAGTTTCCTGTTACTGATATCAAACACTCTCCCAGTTCCCTGTCACTGATATCGAACACTCTCCCAGTATCCTATCACTGTTATTGAACTCTCGCCCAATTCCCTGTTACTGATATCGAACAAACTTCCAGTTCCCTATTACTGATATCGAACACTCTCCCAGTTCCCTGTTACTCATATCAAACACTTTTCCAGCTCCCTGCAACTGATATCGAATAGACTCCGTTCTCTGTTAGTGATATCGAACACTCTCCCAATTCCCTGTTACTGTTATCGAACACTCTCCCAATTCCCTGTTACTGATATGAAACACGCACCCAGTTCTCTGTCACTGATATGAAACACTCTCCCAGTTCCCGATCACTGATATCGAACACTCTCCCAGTTCCCTGTTACTGATATCGAACACTCTCCCAGTTCCCAGATATCGAACGCTCTTGGTTCCCTGTTCCTCATATCAAATACTCTCCCTGTTCCCTGTTACTGATATCGAACATTCTCCCTGTTTGCTATTACTCATTTCAAACACTCTCCCAGTTCCCTGTTACTGATATCGAGCACTCTCCCAGTTCTCTGTTACTTATATATAACACTCTCCCAGTTCCCTATCACTGATATCGAACACTCTCCCAGTTCTCTGTTAGTGATATAAAAGACTCTCCCATTTCCCTATCATTGATATCGAACACTCACCCAGTTCCCTGTTACTGATATTAAACACTCTCCCAGTTCCCTTTCACTGATATCGAACACTCTCCCAGTTCCCTGTTACTGATATCGAACACTCTCCCAGTTCCCTATCACTGATATCGAACACTCTCCCCGTTCCCTGTTACTGATATCGAACACTCTCCCAGTTTCCTGTTACTGATATCAAACACTCTCCCAGTTTCCTATCACTGATATCGAACTCTCTCCCTATTCCCTGTTACTGATATCGAACACTCTTCCAGTTCCCTGATATCGAACATACTCTGTTTCCTGTTAGTGATATCGAACACTCTCCCAGTTCCCTGCTAGTGATATTGTAAAATCATCCAGTTTGCTGCTGCTCATTTCAAACACTCTCTCAGTTCCCTGTTACTGATCTCGAACAGGCTCCGTTCGCTGGTTGTGATATCGAACACTCTCCCAGTTCCCTGTTACTGAATTCGTGCAGTCTCACAGTTCTCTGCTATTCCTATCAAACACTCCATCAGTTCCCTGATTCTGATATCGAACAGTCTCCATTCCCTGTTAGTGATATTGTACAATCATCCAGTTTCCTGTTACTGATATCGAGCACTCTCCCAGTTTCCTGTTACTGATATCGAACATTCTTCCATTTTTCTGTCACTTATATCGAACACAGTCCCAGTTCCCTGTTACCGATATCGAACACTCCCCCAGTTCCCTGTTACTGATATCGAACAGTCTCCATTCCCAGTTACTGATATCAAACACTCTCCCTGTTCTCTGATATTGAACACTCTCCGTTCCCTGTTACAGTTACCAAACATTTCCCAGTTCCCTGTTAATTGTATCAAACACTCTCCCAGTTCCCTGTTACTCATATCAAACACTTTTCCAGTTCCCTGCAACTGATATCGAATAGACTCCGTTCTCTGTTAGTGATATCGAACACTCTCCCAATTCCCTGTTACTGTTATCGACTGATCTTCCAGTTCCGTTACAGATATCGAACACTCTCCCAGTTCCCTGTTACTGATATCAAACACTCTCCCAGTTCTCTGTCACTGATATAAAACACTCTCCCAGTTCCCTATCACTGATATCGAACACTGTCCCAGTTCCCTGTTACTGATATCGAACACTCTCCCAGTTCCTGGATATCGAACACACTTGGTTCCCTGTTACTCCTATCAAATACTCTCCCTGTTTCCTGTTACTGATATCGAACATTCGCCCTGTTTGCTGTTACTCATTTCAAACACTCTCTCACTTCCCTGTTACTGATATCGAACAGGCTCCGTTCCCTTGTAATGATATCGAACACTCTCCCAGTTCCCTGTTACTGATATCGAGCACTCTCCCAGTTCCCTGTTACTGATATCAAGTACTCTCCCAGTTCACTGTTACTGATATAAAACACTCTCCCAGTTCCCTATCACTGATATCGAACACTCTCCCAGTTCTCTGTTAGTGATATAAAACACTCTCCCATTTCCCTATCACTGATATCGAACACTCACCCAGTTCCCTGTTACTGATATCAAACACTCTCCCAGTTCCCTGTTACTGATATCTAACACTCTCCCAGTTCCCTGTTACTGATATCAAACACTCTCCCAGTTCCCTGTTACTGATATCGAACACTCTCCCAGTATCCTATCACTGTTATTGAACTCTCGCCCAATTCCCTGTTACTGATTTCGAACAAACTTCCAGTTCCCTATTACTGATATCGAACACTCTCCCAGTTCCCTGTTACTCATATCAAACACTTTTGCAGCTCCCTGCAACTGATATCGAATAGACTCCGTTCTCTGTTAGTGATATTGAACACTCTCCCAAATCCCTGTTACTGTTATCGAACAATCTTCCAGTTCCCTGTTACTGATATCGAACACTCTCCCAGTTCCCTGTTACTGATATCGAACACTCTCCCAGTTCCCTGTTATTGATATCGAACACTCTCCCATTTCCCGGATATCGAACACTCTTGGTTCAAGCACTCTCCCTGTTCCCTGTTACTGATATAAAACATTCTCCCTGTTTACTGTTACTCATTTTAAACACTCTCTCAGTTCCCTGTTACTGATATCGAACATTCTCCGTTCCCTTGTAATGATATCGAACACTCTCCCAGTTCCCTGTTACTGATATCGAACACTCTCCCAGTTCCCAGATATCGAACGCTCTTGGTTCCCTGTTACTCATATCAAATACTCTCCCTGTTCCCTGTTACTGATATCGAACATTCTCCCTGTTTGCTATTACTCATTTCAAACACTCTCCCAGTTCCCTGTTACTGATATCGAGCACTCTCCCAGTTCTCTGTTACTTATATATAACACTCTCCCAGTTCCGTATCACTGATATCGAACACTCTCCCAGTTCTCTGTTAGTGATATAAAAGACTCTCCCATTTCCCTATCATTGATATCGAACACTCACCCAGTTCCCTGTTACTGATATTAAACACTCTCCCAGTTCCCTTTCACTGATATCGAACACTCTCCCAGTTCCCTGTTACTGATATCGAACACTCTCCCAGTTTCCTGTTACTGATATCAAACACTCTCCCAGTTTCCTATCACTGATATCGAACTCTCTCCCTATTCCCTGTTACTGATATCGAACACTCTTCCAGTTCCCTGATATCGAACATACTCTGTTTCCTGTTAGTGATATCGAACACTCTCCCAGTTCCCTGCTAGTGATATTGTAAAATCATCCAGTTTGCTGCTGCTCATTTCAAACACTCTCTCAGTTCCCTGTTACTGATCTCGAACAGGCTCCGTTCGCTGGTTGTGATATCGAACACTCTCCCAGTTCCCTGTTACTGAATTCGTGCAGTCTCACAGTTCTCTGCTATTCCTATCAAACACTCCATCAGTTCCCTGATTCTGATATCGAACTGTCTCCATTCCCTGTTAGTGATATTGTACAATCATCCAGTTTCCTGTTACTGATATCGAGCACTCTCCCAGTTTCCTGTTACTGATATCGAACATTCTTCCATTTTTCTGTCACTTATATCGAACACAGTCCCAGTTCCCTGTTACCGATATCGAACACTCCCCCAGTTCCCTGTTACTGATATCGAACAGTCTCCATTCCCAGTTACTGATATCAAACACTCTCCCTGTTCTCTGATATTGAACACTCTCCGTTCCCTGTTACAGTTACCAAACATTTCCCAGTTCCCTGTTAATTGTATCAAACACTCTCCCAGTTCCCTGTTACTCATATCAAACACTTTTCCAGTTCCCTGCAACTGATATCGAATAGACTCCGTTCTCTGTTAGTGATATCAAACACTCTCCCAATTCCCTGTTACTGTTATCGACTGATCTTCCAGTTCCGTTACAGATATCGAACACTCTCCCAGTTCCCTGTTACTGATATCAAACACTCTCCCAGTTCTCTGTCACTGATATAAAACACTCTCCCAGTTCCCTATCACTGATATCGAACACTGTCCCAGTTCCCTGTTACTGATATCAAACACTCTCCCAGTTCCTGGATATCGAACACACTTGGTTCCCTGTTACTCCTATCAAATACTCTCCCTGTTTCCTGTTACTGATATCGAACATTCGCCCTGTTTGCTGTTACTCATTTCAAACACTCTCTCACTTCCCTGTTACTGATATCGAAAAGACTCGGTTCCCTGTTACTGATATCGAACACTCTCATAGTTCCCTGATACTGATATCAAACACTCTCCCAGTTCCCTGTTACTCATATCAAACACTTTTCCAGCTCCCTGCAACTGATATCGAATAGACTCCGTTCTCTGTTAGTGATATCGAACACTCTCCCAATTCCCTGTTACTGTTATCGAACACTCTCCCAGTTCCCTGTTACTGATATCAAACACGCTTCCAGTTCTCTGTCACTGATATGAAACACTCTCCCAGTTCCCTATCACTGATATCGAACACTCTCCCAGTTCCCTGTTACTGATATCGAACACTCTCCCAGTTCCCTGTTACTGATATCGAACACTCTCCCAGTTCCCAGATATCGAACGCTCTTGGTTCCCTGTTACTCATATCAAATACTCTCCCTGCTCCCTGTTACTGATATCGAACATTCTCCCTGTTTGCTATTACTCATTTCAAACACTCTCCCAGTTCCCTGTTACTGATATCGAGCACTCTCCCAGTTCTCTGTTACTTATATATAACACTCTCCCAGTTCCCTATCACTGATATCGAACACTCTCCCAGTTCTCTGTTAGTGATATAAAAGACTCTCCCATTTCCCTATCATTGATATCGAACACTCTCCCAGTTCCCTATCACTGATATCGAACACTCTCCCCGTTCCCTGTTACTGATATCGAACACTCTCCCAGTTTCCTGTTACTGATATCAAACACTCTCCCAGTTTCCTATCACTGATATCGAACTCTCTCCCTATTCCCTGTTACTGATATCGAACACTCTTCCAGTTCCCTGATATCGAACATACTCTGTTTCCTGTTAGTGATATCGAACACTCTCCCAGTTCCCTGCTAGTGATATTGTACAATCATCCAGTTTGCTGCTGCTCATTTCAAACACTCTCTCAGTTCCCTGTTACTGATCTCGAACAGGCTCCGTTCGCTGGTAGTGATATCGAACACTCTCCCAGTTCCCTGTTACTGAATTCGTGCAGTCTCACAGTTCTCGGCTATTCCTATCAAACACTCCATCAGTTCCCTGATTCTGATATCGAACAGTCTCCATTCCCTGTTAGTGATATTGTACAATCATCCAGTTTCCTGTTACTGATATCGAACATTCTTCCATTTTTCTGTCACTTATATCGAACACAGTCCCAGTTCCCTGTTACTGTTATCGAACACTCCCCCAGTTCCCTGTTACTCATATCGAACAGTCTCCATTCCCTGTTACTGATATCAAACACTCTCCCTGTTCTCTGATATTGAACACTCTCCGTTCCCTGTTACAGTTACCAAACATTTCCCAGTTCCCTGTTAATTGTATCAAACACTCTCCCAGCTCCCTGTTACTCATATCAAACACTTTTCCAGTTCCCTGCAACTGATATCGAATAGACTCCATTCTCTGTTAGTGATATCGAACACTCTCCCAATTCCCTGTTACTGTTATCGACTGATCTTCCAGTTCCGTTACAGATATCGAACACTCTCCCAGTTCCCTGTTACTGATATCAAACACTCTCCCAGTTCTCTGTCACTGATATAAAACACTCTCCCAGTTCCCTATCACTGATATCGAACACTGTCCCAGTTCCCTGTTACTGATATCGAACACTCTCCCAGTTCCTGGATATCGAACACACTTGGTTCCCTGTTACTCCTATCAAATACTCTCCCTGTTTCCTGTTACTGATATCGAACATTCGCCCTGTTTGCTGTTACTCATTTCAAACACTCTCTCACTTCCCTGTTACTGATATCGAACAGGCTCCGTTCCCTTGTAATGATATCGAACACTCTCCCAGTTCCCTGTTACTGATATCGAGCACTCTCCCAGTTCCCTGTTACTGATATCAAGTACTCTCCCAGTTCACTGTTACTGATATAAAACACTCTCCCAGTTCCCTATCACTGATATCGAACACTCTCCCAGTTCTCTGTTAGTGATATAAAACACTCTCCCATTTCCCTATCACTGATATCGAACACTCACCCAGTTCCCTGTTACTGATATCAAACACTCTCCCAGTTCCCTGTTACTGATATCTAACACTCTCCCAGTTCCCTGTTACTGATATCAAACACTCTCCCAGTTCCCTGTTACTGATATCGAACACTCTCCCAGTATCCTATCACTGTTATTGAACTCTCGCCCAATTCCCTGTTACTGATTTCGAACAAACTTCCAGTTCCCTATTACTGATATCGAACACTCTCCCAGTTCCCTGTTACTCATATCAAACACTTTTGCAGCTCCCTGCAACTGATATCGAATAGACTCCGTTCTCTGTTAGTGATATCGAACACTCTCCCAAATCCCTGTTACTGTTATCGAACAATCTTCCAGTTCCCTGTTACTGATATCGAACACTCTCCCAGTTCCCTGTTACTGATATCGAACACTCTCCCAGTTCCCTGTTACTGATATCGAACACTCTCCCATTT
The DNA here is from genome assembly GCF_030028105.1 of Mobula birostris. Lineage (NCBI taxonomy): Eukaryota > Metazoa > Chordata > Chondrichthyes > Myliobatiformes > Myliobatidae > Mobula > Mobula birostris. The sequence goes on from NC_092378.1 coordinate 94,754,324, forward strand.
CCCGGATATCGAACACTCTTGGTTCAAGCACTCTCCCTGTTCCCTGTTACTGATATAAAACATTCTCCCTGTTTACTGTTACTCATTTCAAACACTCTCTCAGTTCCCTGTTACTGATATCGAACATTCTCCGTTCCCTTGTAATGATATCGAACACTCTCCCAGTTCCCTGTTACTGATATCGAACACTCTCCCAGTTCCCAGATATCGAACGCTCTTGGTTCCCTGTTACTCATATCAAATACTCTCCCTGTTCCCTGTTACTGATATCGAACATTCTCCCTGTTTGCTATTACTCATTTCAAACACTCTCCCAGTTCCCTGTTACTGATATCGAGCACTCTCCCAGTTCTCTGTTACTTATATATAACACTCTCCCAGTTCCCTATCACTGATATCGAACACTCTCCCAGTTCTCTGTTAGTGATATAAAAGACTCTCCCATTTCCCTATCATTGATATCGAACACTCACCCAGTTCCCTGTTACTGATATTAAACACTCTCCCAGTTCCCTTTCACTGATATCGAACACTCTCCCAGTTCCCTGTTACTGATATCGAACACTCTCCCAGTTTCCTGTTACTGATATCAAACACTCTCCCAGTTTCCTATCACTGATATCGAACTCTCTCCCTATTCCCTGTTACTGATATCGAACACTCTTCCAGTTCCCTGATATCGAACATACTCTGTTTCCTGTTAGTGATATCGAACACTCTCCCAGTTCCCTGCTAGTGATATTGTAAAATCATCCAGTTTGCTGCTGCTCATTTCAAACACTCTCTCAGTTCCCTGTTACTGAATTCGTGCAGTCTCACAGTTCTCTGCTATTCCTATCAAACACTCCATCAGTTCCCTGATTCTGATATCGAACTGTCTCCATTCCCTGTTAGTGATATTGTACAATCATCCAGTTTCCTGTTACTGATATCGAGCACTCTCCCAGTTTCCTGTTACTGATATCGAACATTCTTCCATTTTTCTGTCACTTATATCGAACACAGTCCCAGTTCCCTGTTACCGATATCGAACACTCCCCCAGTTCCCTGTTATTGATATCGAACAGTCTCCATTCCCAGTTACTGATATCAAACACTCTCCCTGTTCTCTGATATTGAACACTCTCCGTTCCCTTTTACAGTTACCAAACATTTCCCAGTTCCCTGTTAATTGTATCAAACACTCTCCCAGTTCCCTGTTACTCATATCAAACACTTTTCCAGTTCCCTGCAACTGATATCGAATAGACTCCGTTCTCTGTTAGTGATATCAAACACTCTCCCAATTCCCTGTTACTGTTATCGACTGATCTTCCAGTTCCGTTACAGATATCGAACACTCTCCCAGTTCCCTGTTACTGATATCAAACACTCTCCCAGTTCTCTGTCACTGATATAAAACACTCTCCCAGTTCCCTATCACTGATATCGAACACTGTCCCAGTTCCCTGTTACTGATATCGAACACTCTCCCAGTTCCTGGATATCGAACACACTTGGTTCCCTGTTACTCCTATCAAATACTCTCCCTGTTTCCTGTTACTGATATCGAACATTCGCCCTGTTTGCTGTTACTCATTTCAAACACTCTCTCACTTCCCTGTTACTGATATCGAAAAGACTCGGTTCCCTGTTACTGATATCGAACACTCTCATAGTTCCCTAATACTGATATCAAACACTCTCCCAGTTCCCTGTTACTCATATCAAACACTTTTCCAGCTCCCTGCAACTGATATCGAATAGACTCCGTTCTCTGTTAGTGATATCGAACACTCTCCCAATTCCCTGTTACTGTTATCGAACACTCTCCCAGTTCCCTGTTACTGATATCAAACACGCTTCCAGTTCTCTGTCACTGATATGAAACTCTCTCCCAGTTCCCTATCACTGATATCGAACACTCTCCCAGTTCCCTGTTACTGATATCGAACACTCTCCCAGTTCCCTGTTACTGATATCGAACAGTCTCCCAGTTCCCAGATATCGAACGCTCTTGGTTCCCTGTTACTCATATCAAATACTCTCCCTGCTCCCTGTTACTGATATCGAACATTCGCCCTGTTTGCTATTACTCATTTCAAACACTCTCCCAGTTCCCTGTTACTGATATCGAGTACTCTCCCAGTTCTCTGTTACTTATATATAACACTCTCCCAGTTCCCTATCACTGATATCGAACACTCTCCCAGTTCTCTGTTAGTGATATAAAAGACTCTCCCATTTCCCTATCATTGATATCGAACACTCTCCCAGTTCCCTATCACTGATATCGAACACTCTCCCCGTTCCCTGTTACTGATATCGAACACTCTCCCAGTTTCCTGTTACTGATATCAAACACTCTCCCAGTTTCCTATCACTGATATCGAACTCTCTCCCTATTCCCTGTTACTGATATCGAACACTCTTCCAGTTCCCTGATATTGAACATACTCTGTTTCCTGTTAGTGATATCGAACACTCTCCCAGTTCCCTGCTAGTGATATTGTACAATCATCCAGTTTGCTGCTGCTCATTTCAAACACTCTCTCAGTTCCCTGTTACTGATCTCGAACAGGCTCCGTTCGCTGGTAGTGATATCGAACACTCTCCCAGTTCCCTGTTACTGAATTCGTGCAGTCTCACAGTTCTCGGCTATTCCTATCAAACACTCCATCAGTTCCCTGATTCTGATATCGAACAGTCTCCATTCCCTGTTAGTGATATTGTACAATCATCCAGTTTCCTGTTACTGATATCGAACATTCTTCCATTTTTCTGTCACTTATATCGAACACAGTCCCAGTTCCCTGTTACCGATATCGAACACTCCCCCAGTTCCCTGTTATTGATATCGAACAGTCTCCATTCCCAGTTACTGATATCAAACACTCTCCCTGTTCTCTGATATTGAACACTCTCCGTTCCCTGTTACAGTTACCAAACATTTCCCAGTTCCCTGTTAATTGTATCAAACACTCTCCCAGTTCCCTGTTACTCATATCAAACACTTTTCCAGTTCCCTGCAACTGATATCGAATAGACTCCGTTCTCTGTTAGTGATATCGAACACTCTCCCAATTCCCTGTTACTGTTATCGACTGATCTTCCAGTTCCGTTACAGATATCGAACACTCTCCCAGTTCCCTGTTACTGATATCAAACACTCTCCCAGTTCTCTGTCACTGATATAAAACACTCTCCCAGTTCCCTATCACTGATATCGAACACTGTCCCAGTTCCCTGTTACTGATATCGAACACTCTCCCAGTTCCTGGATATCGAACACACTTGGTTCCCTGTTACTCCTATCAAATACTCTCCCTGTTTCCTGTTACTGATATCGAACATTCGCCCTGTTTGCTGTTACTCATTTCAAACACTCTCTCACTTCCCTGTTACTGATATCGAACAGGCTCCGTTCCCTTGTAATGATATCGAACACTCTCCCAGTTCCCTGTTACTGATATCGAGCACTCTCCCAGTTCCCTGTTACTGATATCAAGTACTCTCCCAGTTCACTGTTACTGATATAAAACACTCTCCCAGTTCCCTATCACTGATATCGAACACTCTCCCAGTTCTCTGTTAGTGATATAAAACACTCTCCCATTTCCCTATCACTGATATCGAACACTCACCCAGTTCCCTGTTACTGATATCAAACACTCTCCCAGTTCCCTGTTACTGATATCTAACACTCTCCCAGTTCCCTGTTACTGATATCAAACACTCTCCCAGTTCCCTGTTACTGATATCGAACACTCTCCCAGTATCCTATCACTGTTATTGAACTCTCGCCCAATTCCCTGTTACTGATTTCGAACAAACTTCCAGTTCCCTATTACTGATATCGAACACTCTCCCAGTTCCCTGTTACTCATATCAAACACTTTTGCAGCTCCCTGCAACTGATATCGAATAGACTCCGTTCTCTGTTAGTGATATCGAACACTCTCCCAAATCCCTGTTACTGTTATCGAACAATCTTCCAGTTCCCTGTTACTGATATCGAACACTCTCCCAGTTCCCTGTTACTGATATCGAACACTCTCCCAGTTCCCTGTTACTGATATCGAACACTCTCCCATTTCCCGGATATCGAACACTCTTGGTTCAAGCACTCTCCCTGTTCCCTGTTACTGATATAAAACATTCTCCCTGTTTACTGTTACTCATTTTAAACACTCTCTCAGTTCCCTGTTACTGATATCGAACATTCTCCGTTCCCTTGTAATGATATCGAACACTCTCCCAGTTCCCTGTTACTGATATCGAACACTCTCCCAGTTCCCAGATATCGAACGCTCTTGGTTCCCTGTTACTCATATCAAATACTCTCCCTGTTCCCTGTTACTGATATCGAACATTCTCCCTGTTTGCTATTACTCATTTCAAACACTCTCCCAGTTCCCTGTTACTGATATCGAGCACTCTCCCAGTTCTCTGTTACTTATATATAACACTCTCCCAGTTCCGTATCACTGATATCGAACACTCTCCCAGTTCTCTGTTAGTGATATAAAAGACTCTCCCATTTCCCTATCATTGATATCGAACACTCACCCAGTTCCCTGTTACTGATATTAAACACTCTCCCAGTTCCCTTTCACTGATATCGAACACTCTCCCAGTTCCCTGTTACTGATATCGAACACTCTCCCAGTTTCCTGTTACTGATATCAAACACTCTCCCAGTTTCCTATCACTGATATCGAACTCTCTCCCTATTCCCTGTTACTGATATCGAACACTCTTCCAGTTCCCTGATATCGAACATACTCTGTTTCCTGTTAGTGATATCGAACACTCTCCCAGTTCCCTGCTAGTGATATTGTAAAATCATCCAGTTTGCTGCTGCTCATTTCAAACACTCTCTCAGTTCCCTGTTACTGATCTCGAACAGGCTCCGTTCGCTGGTTGTGATATCGAACACTCTCCCAGTTCCCTGTTACTGAATTCGTGCAGTCTCACAGTTCTCTGCTATTCCTATCAAACACTCCATCAGTTCCCTGATTCTGATATCGAACTGTCTCCATTCCCTGTTAGTGATATTGTACAATCATCCAGTTTCCTGTTACTGATATCGAGCACTCTCCCAGTTTCCTGTTACTGATATCGAACATTCTTCCATTTTTCTGTCACTTATATCGAACACAGTCCCAGTTCCCTGTTACCGATATCGAACACTCCCCCAGTTCCCTGTTACTGATATCGAACAGTCTCCATTCCCAGTTACTGATATCAAACACTCTCCCTGTTCTCTGATATTGAACACTCTCCGTTCCCTGTTACAGTTACCAAACATTTCCCAGTTCCCTGTTAATTGTATCAAACACTCTCCCAGTTCCCTGTTACTCATATCAAACACTTTTCCAGTTCCCTGCAACTGATATCGAATAGACTCCGTTCTCTGTTAGTGATATCAAACACTCTCCCAATTCCCTGTTACTGTTATCGACTGATCTTCCAGTTCCGTTACAGATATCGAACACTCTCCCAGTTCCCTGTTACTGATATCAAACACTCTCCCAGTTCTCTGTCACTGATATAAAACACTCTCCCAGTTCCCTATCACTGATATCGAACACTGTCCCAGTTCCCTGTTACTGATATCAAACACTCTCCCAGTTCCTGGATATCGAACACACTTGGTTCCCTGTTACTCCTATCAAATACTCTCCCTGTTTCCTGTTACTGATATCGAACATTCGCCCTGTTTGCTGTTACTCATTTCAAACACTCTCTCACTTCCCTGTTACTGATATCGAAAAGACTCGGTTCCCTGTTACTGATATCGAACACTCTCATAGTTCCCTGATACTGATATCAAACACTCTCCCAGTTCCCTGTTACTCATATCAAACACTTTTCCAGCTCCCTGCAACTGATATCGAATAGACTCCGTTCTCTGTTAGTGATATCGAACACTCTCCCAATTCCCTGTTACTGTTATCGAACACTCTCCCAGTTCCCTGTTACTGATATCAAACACGCTTCCAGTTCTCTGTCACTGATATGAAACACTCTCCCAGTTCCCTATCACTGATATCGAACACTCTCCCAGTTCCCTGTTACTGATATCGAACACTCTCCCAGTTCCCTGTTACTGATATCGAACACTCTCCCAGTTCCCAGATATCGAACGCTCTTGGTTCCCTGTTACTCATATCAAATACTCTCCCTGCTCCCTGTTACTGATATCGAACATTCTCCCTGTTTGCTATTACTCATTTCAAACACTCTCCCAGTTCCCTGTTACTGATATCGAGCACTCTCCCAGTTCTCTGTTACTTATATATAACACTCTCCCAGTTCCCTATCACTGATATCGAACACTCTCCCAGTTCTCTGTTAGTGATATAAAAGACTCTCCCATTTCCCTATCATTGATATCGAACACTCTCCCAGTTCCCTATCACTGATATCGAACACTCTCCCCGTTCCCTGTTACTGATATCGAACACTCTCCCAGTTTCCTGTTACTGATATCAAACACTCTCCCAGTTTCCTATCACTGATATCGAACTCTCTCCCTATTCCCTGTTACTGATATCGAACACTCTTCCAGTTCCCTGATATCGAACATACTCTGTTTCCTGTTAGTGATATCGAACACTCTCCCAGTTCCCTGCTAGTGATATTGTACAATCATCCAGTTTGCTGCTGCTCATTTCAAACACTCTCTCAGTTCCCTGTTACTGATCTCGAACAGGCTCCGTTCGCTGGTAGTGATATCGAACACTCTCCCAGTTCCCTGTTACTGAATTCGTGCAGTCTCACAGTTCTCGGCTATTCCTATCAAACACTCCATCAGTTCCCTGATTCTGATATCGAACAGTCTCCATTCCCTGTTAGTGATATTGTACAATCATCCAGTTTCCTGTTACTGATATCGAACATTCTTCCATTTTTCTGTCACTTATATCGAACACAGTCCCAGTTCCCTGTTACTGTTATCGAACACTCCCCCAGTTCCCTGTTACTGATATCGAACAGTCTCCATTCCCTGTTACTGATATCAAACACTCTCCCTGTTCTCTGATATTGAACACTCTCCGTTCCCTGTTACAGTTACCAAACATTTCCCAGTTCCCTGTTAATTGTATCAAACACTCTCCCAGCTCCCTGTTACTCATATCAAACACTTTTCCAGTTCCCTGCAACTGATATCGAATAGACTCCATTCTCTGTTAGTGATATCGAACACTCTCCCAATTCCCTGTTACTGTTATCGACTGATCTTCCAGTTCCGTTACAGATATCGAACACTCTCCCAGTTCCCTGTTACTGATATCAAACACTCTCCCAGTTCTCTGTCACTGATATAAAACACTCTCCCAGTTCCCTATCACTGATATCGAACACTGTCCCAGTTCCCTGTTACTGATATCGAACACTCTCCCAGTTCCTGGATATCGAACACACTTGGTTCCCTGTTACTCCTATCAAATACTCTCCCTGTTTCCTGTTACTGATATCGAACATTCGCCCTGTTTGCTGTTACTCATTTCAAACACTCTCTCACTTCCCTGTTACTGATATCGAACAGGCTCCGTTCCCTTGTAATGATATCGAACACTCTCCCAGTTCCCTGTTACTGATATCGAGCACTCTCCCAGTTCCCTGTTACTGATATCAAGTACTCTCCCAGTTCACTGTTACTGATATAAAACACTCTCCCAGTTCCCTATCACTGATATCGAACACTCTCCCAGTTCTCTGTTAGTGATATAAAACACTCTCCCATTTCCCTATCACTGATATCGAACACTCACCCAGTTCCCTGTTACTGATATCAAACACTCTCCCAGTTCCCTGTTACTGATATCTAACACTCTCCCAGTTCCCTGTTACTGATATCAAACACTCTCCCAGTTCCCTGTTACTGATATCGAACACTCTCCCAGTATCCTATCACTGTTATTGAACTCTCGCCCAATTCCCTGTTACTGATTTCGAACAAACTTCCAGTTCCCTATTACTGATATCGAACACTCTCCCAGTTCCCTGTTACTCATATCAAACACTTTTGCAGCTCCCTGCAACTGATATCGAATAGACTCCGTTCTCTGTTAGTGATATCGAACACTCTCCCAAATCCCTGTTACTGTTATCGAACAATCTTCCAGTTCCCTGTTACTGATATCGAACACTCTCCCAGTTCCCTGTTACTGATATCGAACACTCTCCCAGTTCCCTGTTACTGATATCGAACACTCTCCCATTTCCCGGATATCGAACACTCTTGGTTCAAGCACTCTCCCTGTTCCCTGTTACTGATATAAAACATTCTCCCTGTTTACTGTTACTCATTTCAAACACTCTCTCAGTTCCCTGTTACTGATATCGAACATTCTCCGTTCCCTTGTAATGATATCGAACACTCTCCCAGTTCCCTGTTACTGATATCGAACACTCTCCCAGTTCCCAGATATCGAACGCTCTTGGTTCCCTGTTACTCATATCAAATACTCTCCCTGTTCCCTGTTACTGATATCGAACATTCTCCCTGTTTGCTATTACTCATTTCAAACACTCTCCCAGTTCCCTGTTACTGATATCGAGCACTCTCCCAGTTCTCTGTTACTTATATATAACACTCTCCCAGTTCCCTATCACTGATATCGAACACTCTCCCAGTTCTCTGTTAGTGATATAAAAGACTCTCCCATTTCCCTATCATTGATATCGAACACTCACCCAGTTCCCTGTTACTGATATTAAACACTCTCCCAGTTCCCTTTCACTGATATCGAACACTCTCCCAGTTCCCTGTTACTGATATCGAACACTCTCCCAGTTTCCTGTTACTGATATCAAACACTCTCCCAGTTTCCTATCACTGATATCGAACTCTCTCCCTATTCCCTGTTACTGATATCGAACACTCTTCCAGTTCCCTGATATCGAACATACTCTGTTTCCTGTTAGTGATATCGAACACTCTCCCAGTTCCCTGCTAGTGATATTGTAAAATCATCCAGTTTGCTGCTGCTCATTTCAAACACTCTCTCAGTTCCCTGTTACTGAATTCGTGCAGTCTCACAGTTCTCTGCTATTCCTATCAAACACTCCATCAGTTCCCTGATTCTGATATCGAACTGTCTCCATTCCCTGTTAGTGATATTGTACAATCATCCAGTTTCCTGTTACTGATATCGAGCACTCTCCCAGTTTCCTGTTACTGATATCGAACATTCTTCCATTTTTCTGTCACTTATATCGAACACAGTCCCAGTTCCCTGTTACCGATATCGAACACTCCCCCAGTTCCCTGTTATTGATATCGAACAGTCTCCATTCCCAGTTACTGATATCAAACACTCTCCCTGTTCTCTGATATTGAACACTCTCCGTTCCCTGTTACAGTTACCAAACATTTCCCAGTTCCCTGTTAATTGTATCAAACACTCTCCCAGTTCCCTGTTACTCATATCAAACACTTTTCCAGTTCCCTGCAACTGATATCGAATAGACTCCGTTCTCTGTTAGTGATATCAAACACTCTCCCAATTCCCTGTTACTGTTATCGACTGATCTTCCAGTTCCGTTACAGATATCGAACACTCTCCCAGTTCCCTGTTACTGATATCAAACACTCTCCCAGTTCTCTGTCACTGATATAAAACACTCTCCCAGTTCCCTATCACTGATATCGAACACTGTCCCAGTTCCCTGTTACTGATATCGAACACTCTCCCAGTTCCTGGATATCGAACACACTTGGTTCCCTGTTACTCCTATCAAATACTCTCCCTGTTTCCTGTTACTGATATCGAACATTCGCCCTGTTTGCTGTTACTCATTTCAAACACTCTCTCACTTCCCTGTTACTGATATCGAAAAGACTCGGTTCCCTGTTACTGATATCAAACACTCTCCCAGTTCTCTGTCACTGATATGAAACTCTCTCCCAGTTCCCTATCACTGATATCGAACACTCTCCCAGTTCCCTGTTACTGATATCGAACACTCTCCCAGTTCCCTGTTACTGATATCGAACACTCTCCCAGTTCCCAGATATCGAACGCTCTTGGTTCCCTGTTACTCATATCAAATACTCTCCCTGCTCCCTGTTACTGATATCGAACATTCGCCCTGTTTGCTATTACTCATATCAAACACTCTCCCAGTTCCCTGTTACTGATATCGAGTACTCTCCCAGTTCTCTGTTACTTATATATAACACTCTCCCAGTTCCCTATCACTGATATCGAACACTCTCCCAGTTCTCTGTTAGTGATATAAAAGACTCTCCCATTTCCCTATCATTGATATCGAACACTCTCCCAGTTCCCTATCACTGATATCGAACACTCTCCCCGTTCCCTGTTACTGATATCGAACACTCTCCCAGTTTCCTGTTACTGATATCAAACACTCTCCCAGTTTCCTATCACTGATATCGAACTCTCTCCCTATTCCCTGTTACTGATATCGAACACTCTTCCAGTTCCCTGATATTGAACATACTCTGTTTCCTGTTAGTGATATCGAACACTCTCCCAGTTCCCTGCTAGTGATATTGTACAATCATCCAGTTTGCTGCTGCTCATTTCAAACACTCTCTCAGTTCCCTGTTACTGATCTCGAACAGGCTCCGTTCGCTGGTAGTGATATCGAACACTCTCCCAGTTCCCTGTTACTGAATTCGTGCAGTCTCACAGTTCTCGGCTATTCCTATCAAACACTCCATCAGTTCCCTGATTCTGATATCGAACAGTCTCCATTCCCTGTTAGTGATATTGTACAATCATCCAGTTTCCTGTTACTGATATCGAACATTCTTCCATTTTTCTGTCACTTATATCGAACACAGTCCCAGTTCCCTGTTACTGTTATCGAACACTCCCCCAGTTCCCTGTTACTGATATCGAACAGTCTCCATTCCCTGTTACTGATATCAAACACTCTCCCTGTTCTCTGATATTGAACACTCTCCGTTCCCTGTTACAGTTACCAAACATTTCCCAGTTCCCTGTTAATTGTATCAAACACTCTCCCAGCTCCCTGTTACTCATATCAAACACTTTTCCAGTTTCCTGCAACTGATATCGAATAGACTCCATTCTCTGTTAGTGATATCGAACACTCTCCCAATTCCCTGTTACTGTTATCGACTGATCTTCCAGTTCCGTTACAGATATCGAACACTCTCCCAGTTCCCTGTTACTGATATCAAACACTCTCCCAGTTCTCTGTCACTGATATAAAACACTCTCCCAGTTCCCTATCACTGATATCGAACACTGTCCCAGTTCCCTGTTACTGATATCGAACACTCTCCCAGTTCCAGGATATCGAACACTCTTCGTTCCCTGTTACTCATATCAAATACTCTCCCTGTTCCCTGTTACTGATATCGAACATTCGCCCTGTTTGCTGTTACTCATTTCAAACACTCTCTCACTTCCCTGTTACTGATATCGAACAGGCTCCGTTCCCTTGTAATGATATCGAACACTCTCCCAGTTCCCTGTTACTGATATCGAGCACTCTCCCAGTTCCCTGTTACTGATATCAAGTACTCTCCCAGTTCACTGTTACTGATATAAAACACTCTCCCAGTTCCCTATCACTGATATCGAACACTCTCCCAGTTCCCTGTTACTGATATCAAACACTCTCCCAGTTCCCTTTCACTGATATCGAACACTCTCCCAGTTCCTTGTTACTGATATCGAACATTCTCCCAGTTCCCTGTTACTGATATCAAACACTCTCCCAGTTTCCTGTTACTGATATCAAACACTCTCCCAGTTCCCTGTCACTGATATCGAACACTCTCCCAGTATCCTATCACTGTTATTGAACTCTCGCCCAATTCCCTGTTACTGATATCGAACAATCTTCCAGTTCCCTATTACTGATATCGAACACTCTCCCAGTTCCCTGTTACTCATATCAAACACTTTTCCAGCTCCCTGCAACTGATATCGAATAGACTCCGTTCTCTGTTAGTGATATCGAACACTCTCCCAATTCCCTGTTACTGTTATCGAACACTCTCCCAATTCCCTGTTACTGATATGAAACACGCACCCAGTTCTCTGTCACTGATATGAAACACTCTCCCAGTTCCCGATCACTGATATCGAACACTCTCCCAGTTCCCTGTTACTGATATCGAACACTCTCCCAGTTCCCAGATATCGAACGCTCTTGGTTCCCTGTTACTCAAATCAAATACTCTCCCTGTTCCCTGTTACTGATATCGAACATTCTCCCTGTTTGCTATTACTCATTTCAAACACTCTCCCAGTTCCCTGTTACTGATATCGAGCACTCTCCCAGTTCTCTGTTACTTATATATAACACTCTCCCAGTTCCCTATCACTGATATCGAACACTCTCCCAGTTCTCTGTTAGTGATATAAAAGACTCTCCCATTTCCCTATCATTGATATCGAACACTCACCCAGTTCCCTGTTACTGATATTAAACACTCTCCCAGTTCCCTTTCACTGATATCGAACACTCTCCCAGTTCCCTGTTACTGATATCGAACACTCTCCCAGTTCCCTATCACTGATATCGAACACTCTCCCCGTTCCCTGTTACTGATATCGAACACTCTCCCAGTTTCCTGTTACTGATATCAAACACTCTCCCAGTTTCCTATCACTGATATCGAACTCTCTCCCTATTCCCTGTTACTGATATCGAACACTCTTCCAGTTCCCTGATATCGAACATACTCTGTTTCCTGTTAGTGATATCGAACACTCTCCCAGTTCCCTGCTAGTGATATTGTAAAATCATCCAGTTTGCTGCTGCTCATTTCAAACACTCTCTCAGTTCCCTGTTACTGATCTCGAACAGGCTCCGTTCGCTGGTTGTGATATCGAACACTCTCCCAGTTCCCTGTTACTGAATTCGTGCAGTCTCACAGTTCTCTGCTATTCCTATCAAACACTCCATCAGTTCCCTGATTCTGATATCGAACAGTCTCCATTCCCTGTTAGTGATATTGTACAATCATCCAGTTTCCTGTTACTGATATCGAGCACTCTCCCAGTTTCCTGTTACTGATATCGAACATTCTTCCATTTTTCTGTCACTTATATCGAACACAGTCCCAGTTCCCTGTTACCGATATCGAACACTCCCCCAGTTCCCTGTTACTGATATCGAACAGTCTCCATTCCCAGTTACTGATATCAAACACTCTCCCTGTTCTCTGATATTGAACACTCTCCGTTCCCTGTTACAGTTACCAAACATTTCCCAGTTCCCTGTTAATTGTATCAAACACTCTCCCAGTTCCCTGTTACTCATATCAAACACTTTTCCAGTTCCCTGCAACTGATATCGAATAGACTCCGTTCTCTGTTAGTGATATCGAACACTCTCCCAATTCCCTGTTACTGTTATCGACTGATCTTCCAGTTCCGTTACAGATATCGAACACTCTCCCAGTTCCCTGTTACTGATATCAAACACTCTCCCAGTTCTCTGTCACTGATATAAAACACTCTCCCAGTTCCCTATCACTGATATCGAACACTGTCCCAGTTCCCTGTTACTGATATCGAACACTCTCCCAGTTCCTGGATATCGAACACACTTGGTTCCCTGTTACTCCTATCAAATACTCTCCCTGTTTCCTGTTACTGATATCGAACATTCGCCCTGTTTGCTGTTACTCATTTCAAACACTCTCTCACTTCCCTGTTACTGATATCGAACAGGCTCCGTTCCCTTGTAATGATATCGAACACTCTCCCAGTTCCCTGTTACTGATATCGAGCACTCTCCCAGTTCCCTGTTACTGATATCAAGTACTCTCCCAGTTCACTGTTACTGATATAAAACACTCTCCCAGTTCCCTATCACTGATATCGAACACTCTCCCAGTTCTCTGTTAGTGATATAAAACACTCTCCCATTTCCCTATCACTGATATCGAACACTCACCCAGTTCCCTGTTACTGATATCAAACACTCTCCCAGTTCCCTGTTACTGATATCTAACACTCTCCCAGTTCCCTGTTACTGATATCAAACACTCTCCCAGTTCCCTGTTACTGATATCGAACACTCTCCCAGTATCCTATCACTGTTATTGAACTCTCGCCCAATTCCCTGTTACTGATTTCGAACAAACTTCCAGTTCCCTATTACTGATATCGAACACTCTCCCAGTTCCCTGTTACTCATATCAAACACTTTTGCAGCTCCCTGCAACTGATATCGAATAGACTCCGTTCTCTGTTAGTGATATCGAACACTCTCCCAAATCCCTGTTACTGTTATCGAACAATCTTCCAGTTCCCTGTTACTGATATCGAACACTCTCCCAGTTCCCTGTTACTGATATCGAACACTCTCCCAGTTCCCTGTTACTGATATAAAACATTCTCCCTGTTTACTGTTACTCATTTCAAACACTCTCTCAGTTCCCTGTTACTGATATCGAACATTCTCCGTTCCCTTGTAATGATATCGAACACTCTCCCAGTTCCCTGTTACTGATATCAAACACTCTCCCAGTTCTCTGTCACTGATATAAAACACTCTCCCAGTTCCCTATCACTGATATCGAACACTGTCCCAGTTCCCTGTTACTGATATCGAACACTCTCCCAGTTCCTGGATATCGAACACACTTGGTTCCCTGTTACTCCTATCAAATACTCTCCCTGTTTCCTGTTACTGATATCGAACATTCGCCCTGTTTGCTGTTACTCATTTCAAACACTCTCTCACTTCCCTGTTACTGATATCGAACAGGCTCCGTTCCCTTGTAATGATATCGAACACTCTCCCAGTTCCCTGTTACTGATATCGAGCACTCTCCCAGTTCCCTGTTACTGATATCAAGTACTCTCCCAGTTCACTGTTACTGATATAAAACACTCTCCCAGTTCCCTATCACTGATATCGAACACTCTCCCAGTTCTCTGTTAGTGATATAAAACACTCTCCCATTTCCCTATCACTGATATCGAACACTCACCCAGTTCCCTGTTACTGATATCAAACACTCTCCCAGTTCCCTGTTACTGATATCTAACACTCTCCCAGTTCCCTGTTACTGATATCAAACACTCTCCCAGTTCCCTGTTACTGATATCGAACACTCTCCCAGTATCCTATCACTGTTATTGAACTCTCGCTCAATTCCCTGTTACTGATTTCGAACAAACTTCCAGTTCCCTATTACTGATATCGAACACTCTCCCAGTTCCCTGTTACTCATATCAAACACTTTTGCAGCTCCCTGCAACTGATATCGAATAGACTCCGTTCTCTGTTAGTGATATCGAACACTCTCCCAAATCCCTGTTACTGTTATCGAACAATCTTCCAGTTCCCTGTTACTGATATCGAACACTCTCCCAGTTCCCTGTTACTGATATCGAACACTCTCCCAGTTCCCTGTTACTGATATAAAACATTCTCCCTGTTTACTGTTACTCATTTCAAACACTCTCTCAGTTCCCTGTTACTGATATCGAACATTCTCCGTTCCCTTGTAATGATATCGAAGACTCTCCCAGTTCCCTGTTACTGATATCGAACACTCTCCCAGTTCCCAGATATCGAACGCTCTTGGTTCCCTGTTACTCATATCAAATACTCTCCCTGTTCCCTGTTACTGATATCGAACATTCTCCCTGTTTGCTATTACTCATTTCAAACACTCTCCCAGTTCCCTGTTACTGATATCGAGCACTCTCCCAGTTCTCTGTTACTTATATATAACACTCTCCCAGTTCCCTATCACTGATATCGAACACTCTCCCAGTTCTCTGTTAGTGATATAAAAGACTCTCCCATTTCCCTATCATTGATATCGAACACTCACCCAGTTCCCTGTTACTGATATTAAACACTCTCCCAGTTCCCTTTCACTGATATCGAACACTCTCCCAGTTCCCTGTTACTGATATCGAACACTCTCCCAGTTTGCTGTTACTGATATCAAACACTCTCCCAGTTTCCTATCACTGATATCGAACTCTCTCCCTATTCCCTGTTACTGATATCGAACACTCTTCCAGTTCCCTGATATCGAACATACTCTGTTTCCTGTTAGTGATATCGAACACTCTCCCAGTTCCCTGCTAGTGATATTGTAAAATCATCCAGTTTGCTGCTGCTCATTTCAAACACTCTCTCAGTTCCCTGTTACTGATCTCGAACAGGCTCCGTTCGCTGGTTGTGATATCGAACACTCTCCCAGTTCCCTGTTACTGAATTCGTGCAGTCTCACAGTTCTCTGCTATTCCTATCAAACACTCCATCAGTTCCCTGATTCTGATATCGAACTGTCTCCATTCCCTGTTAGTGATATTGTACAATCATCCAGTTTCCTGTTACTGATATCGAGCACTCTCCCAGTTTCCTGTTACTGATATCGAACATTCTTCCATTTTTCTGTCACTTATATCGAACACAGTCCCAGTTCCCTGTTACCGATATCGAACACTCCCCCAGTTCCCTGTTACTGATATCGAACAGTCTCCATTCCCAGTTACTGATATCAAACACTCTCCCTGTTCTCTGATATTGAACACTCTCCGTTCCCTGTTACAGTTACCAAACATTTCCCAGTTCCCTGTTAATTGTATCAAACACTCTCCCAGTTCCCTGTTACTCATATCAAACACTTTTCCAGTTCCCTGCAACTGATATCGAATAGACTCCGTTCTCTGTTAGTGATATCGAACACTCTCCCAATTCCCTGTTACTGTTATCGACTGATCTTCCAGTTCCGTTACAGATATCGAACACTCTCCCAGTTCCCTGTTACTGATATCAAACACTCTCCCAGTTCTCTGTCACTGATATAAAACACTCTCCCAGTTCCCTATCACTGATATCGAACACTGTCCCAGTTCCCTGTTACTGATATCGAACACTCTCCCAGTTCCTGGATATCGAACACACTTGGTTCCCTGTTACTCCTATCAAATACTCTCCCTGTTTCCTGTTACTGATATCGAACATTCGCCCTGTTTGCTGTTACTCATTTCAAACACTCTCTCACTTCCCTGTTACTGATATCGAACAGGCTCCGTTCCCTTGTAATGATATCGAACACTCTCCCAGTTCCCTGTTACTGATATCGAGCACTCTCCCAGTTCCCTGTTACTGATATCAAGTACTCTCCCAGTTCACTGTTACTGATATAAAACACTCTCCCAGTTCCCTATCACTGATATCGAACACTCTCCCAGTTCTCTGTTAGTGATATAAAACACTCTCCCATTTCCCTATCACTGATATCGAACACTCACCCAGTTCCCTGTTACTGATATCAAACACTCTCCCAGTTCCCTGTTACTGATATCTAACACTCTCCCAGTTCCCTGTTACTGATATCAAACACTCTCCCAGTTCCCTGTTACTGATATCGAACACTCTCCCAGTATCCTATCACTGTTATTGAACTCTCGCCCAATTCCCTGTTACTGATTTCGAACAAACTTCCAGTTCCCTATTACTGATATCGAACACTCTCCCAGTTCCCTGTTACTCATATCAAACACTTTTGCAGCTCCCTGCAACTGATATCGAATAGACTCCGTTCTCTGTTAGTGATATCGAACACTCTCCCAAATCCCTGTTACTGTTATCGAACAATCTTCCAGTTCCCTGTTACTGATATCGAACACTCTCCCAGTTCCCTGTTACTGATATCGAACACTCTCCCAGTTCCCTGTTACTGATATCGAACACTCTCCCATTTCCCGGATATCGAACACTCTTGGTTCAAGCACTCTCCCTGTTCCCTGTTACTGATATAAAACATTCTCCCTGTTTACTGTTACTCATTTCAAACACTCTCTCAGTTCCCTGTTACTGATATCGAACATTCTCCGTTCCCTTGTAATGATATCGAACACTCTCCCAGTTCCCTGTTACTGATATCGAACACTCTCCCAGTTCCCAGATATCGAACGCTCTTGGTTCCCTGTTACTCATATCAAATACTCTCCCTGTTCCCTGTTACTGATATCGAACATTCTCCCTGTTTGCTATTACTCATTTCAAACACTCTCCCAGTTCCCTGTTACTGATATCGAGCACTCTCCCAGTTCTCTGTTACTTATATATAACACTCTCCCAGTTCCCTATCACTGATATCGAACACTCTCCCAGTTCTCTGTTAGTGATATAAAAGACTCTCCCATTTCCCTATCATTGATATCGAACACTCACCCAGTTCCCTGTTACTGATATTAAACACTCTCCCAGTTCCCTTTCACTGATATCGAACACTCTCCCAGTTCCCTGTTACTGATATCGAACACTCTCCCAGTTTGCTGTTACTGATATCAAACACTCTCCCAGTTTCCTATCACTGATATCGAACTCTCTCCCTATTCCCTGTTACTGATATCGAACACTCTTCCAGTTCCCTGATATCGAACATACTCTGTTTCCTGTTAGTGATATCGAACACTCTCCCAGTTCCCTGCTAGTGATATTGTAAAATCATCCAGTTTGCTGCTGCTCATTTCAAACACTCTCTCAGTTCCCTGTTACTGATCTCGAACAGGCTCCGTTCGCTGGTTGTGATATCGAACACTCTCCCAGTTCCCTGTTACTGAATTCGTGCAGTCTCACAGTTCTCTGCTATTCCTATCAAACACTCCATCAGTTCCCTGATTCTGATATCGAACTGTCTCCATTCCCTGTTAGTGATATTGTACAATCATCCAGTTTCCTGTTACTGATATCGAGCACTCTCCCAGTTTCCTGTTACTGATATCGAACATTCTTCCATTTTTCTGTCACTTATATCGAACACAGTCCCAGTTCCCTGTTACCGATATCGAACACTCCCCCAGTTCCCTGTTACTGATATCGAACAGTCTCCATTCCCAGTTACTGATATCAAACACTCTCCCTGTTCTCTGATATTGAACACTCTCCGTTCCCTGTTACAGTTACCAAACATTTCCCAGTTCCCTGTTAATTGTATCAAACACTCTCCCAGTTCCCTGTTACTCATATCAAACACTTTTCCAGTTCCCTGCAACTGATATCGAATAGACTCCGTTCTCTGTTAGTGATATCGAACACTCTCCCAATTCTCTGTTACTGTTATCGACTGATCTTCCAGTTCCGTTACAGATATCGAACACTCTCCCAGTTCCCTGTTACTGATATCAAACACTCTCCCAGTTCTCTGTCACTGATATAAAACACTCTCCCAGTTCCCTATCACTGATATCGAACACTGTCCCAGTTCCCTGTTACTGATATCGAACACTCTCCCAGTTCCTGGATATCGAACACACTTGGTTCCCTGTTACTCCTATCAAATACTCTCCCTGTTTCCTGTTACTGATATCGAACATTCGCCCTGTTTGCTGTTACTCATTTCAAACACTCTCTCACTTCCCTGTTACTGATATCGAACAGGCTCCGTTCCCTTGTAATGATATCGAACACTCTCCCAGTTCCCTGTTACTGATATCGAGCACTCTCCCAGTTCCCTGTTACTGATATCAAGTACTCTCCCAGTTCACTGTTACTGATATAAAACACTCTCCCAGTTCCCTATCACTGATATCGAACACTCTCCCAGTTCTCTGTTAGTGATATAAAACACTCTCCCATTTCCCTATCACTGATATCGAACACTCACCCAGTTCCCTGTTACTGATATCAAACACTCTCCCAGTTCCCTGTTACTGATATCTAACACTCTCCCAGTTCCCTGTTACTGATATCAAACACTCTCCCAGTTCCCTGTTACTGATATCGAACACTCTCCCAGTATCCTATCACTGTTATTGAACTCTCGCCCAATTCCCTGTTACGATTTCGAACAAACTTCCAGTTCCCTATTACTGATATCGAACACTCTCCCAGTTCCCTGTTACTCATATCAAACACTTTTGCAGCTCCCTGCAACTGATATCGAATAGACTCCGTTCTCTGTTAGTGATATCGAACACTCTCCCAAATCCCTGTTACTGTTATCGAACAATCTTCCAGTTCCCTGTTACTGATATCGAACACTCTCCCAGTTCCCTGTTACTGATATCGAACACTTTCCCAGTTCCCTGTTACTGATATCGAACACTCTCCCATTTCCCGGATATCGAACACTCTTGGTTCAAGCACTCTCCCTGTTCCCTGTTACTGATATAAAACATTCTCCCTGTTTACTGTTACTCATTTCAAACACTCTCTCAGTTCCCTGTTACTGATATCGAACATTCTCCGTTCCCTTGTAATGATATCGAACACTCTCCCAGTTCCCTGTTACTGATATCGAACACTCTCCCAGTTTCCTGTGACTGAATTCGAGCAGTCTCACAGTTCTCTGTTATTCCAATCAAACACTTCCTCAGTTCCCTGTAACTGATATCGAACAGTCTCCATTCCCTGTTAGTTATATCGAACACTCTCCCAGTTTGCTGTTGCTCATTTCAATCACTCTCTCAGTTCCCTGTTCCTCATCTCGAACAGACTCCGTTCCCTTGTAATGATATCGAACACTCTCCCAGTTCCCTGTTACTGATATCAAACACTATCCCAGTTCCCTGTTACTGATATCAAACACTCTCCCAGTTCTCTATCACTGATATCGAACACTCTCCCGGTTCCCTGTTACTGATATCAAACACTATCCCAGTTCCTTGTTACTGATATCAAACACTCTCCCAGTTGCCTATCACTGATATCGAACACTCTCACAGTTCCCTGTTACTCATATCAAACACTCTTCCAACTCCCTGTAACTGATATCGAATAGACTCCGTTCTCTGTTACTGATATCGAACACTTTCCCAATTCCCTGTAAGTGTTATCGAACAATGTTCTAGTTCTCTGTTAATGATATCAAACAGTCTCCCAGTTCCCTGTTACTGATATCAAACACTCTCCCAATTCACTGTTACTAATATAAACACTCTCCCAGTTCCCTATCACTGATATCGAACACTCTCCCCGTTCCCTGTTACTGATATCGAAAAATCTCCCAGTTTGCTGTTGCTCATTTCAAACTCTCTCTCAGTTCCCTGTTACTGATCTCGAACAGGCTCCGTTCCCTGGTAATGATATCGAACACTCTCCCAGTTTCCTGTTACTGAATTCGAGCAGTCTCACAATTCTCTGTTATTCCTATCAAACACTTCCTCAGTTCCCTGTTACTGATATCGAAAAGACTCAGTTCCCTGTTACTGATATCGAACACTCTCATAGTTCCCTGAAACTGATATCAAACACTCTCCCAGTTCCCTGTTACTCATATCAAACACTTTTCCAGCTCCCTGCAACTGTTATCGAATAGACTCCGTTCTCTGTTAGTGATATCGAACACTCTCCCAATTCCCTGTTACCGTTATCGAACACTCTCCCAGTTCCCTGTTACTGATATCAAACACGCTCACAGTTCTCTGTCACTGATATGAAACACTCTCCCAGTTCCCTATCACTGATATCGAACACTCTCCCAGTTCCCTGTTACTGATATCGAACACTCTCCCAGTTCCCAGATATCGAACGCTCTTGGTTCCCTGTTACTCATATCAAATACTCTCCCTGTTCCCTGTTACTGATATCAAACATTCTCCCTGTTTGCTATTACTCATTTCAAACACTCTCCCAGTTCCCTGTTACTGATATCGAGCACTCTCCCAGTTCTCTGTTACTTATATATAACACTCTCCCAGCTCCCTATCACTGATATCGAACACTCTCCCAGTTCTCTATTAGTGATATAAAAGACTCTCCCATTTCCCTATCATTGATATCGAACACTCACCCAGTTCCCTGTTACTGATATCAAACACTCTCCCAGTTCCCTATCACAGATAACGAACACTCTCCCAGTTCCCTGTTGCTCATATCAAGCACTCTTCCAACTCCCTGTAACTGATATCGAATAGACTCCGTTCTCTGTTGCTGATATCGAACACTTTCCCAATTCCATGTAAGTGGTATAGAACAATGTTCCAGTTCTCTGTTAATGATATCAAACAGTCTCCCAGTTCCCTGTTACTGATAGCAAACACTCTCCCAATTCTCTGTTACTGATATAAACACTCTCCCAGTTCCCTATCACTGATATCGAGCACTCTCCCCGTTCCCTGTTACTGATATCGAAAAGGCTCACTTCCCTGTTACTGATATCGAGCACTCTCATAGGTCCCTGTTACTGATATCGAAAAATCTCCCAGTTTACTGTTGCTCATTTCAAACTCTCTCTGAGTTCCCTGTTACTGATCTCGAACAGGCTCCGTTCCCTGGTAGTGATATCGAACACTCTCCCAGTTTCCTGTTACTGAATTCGAGCAGTCTCACAGTTCTCTGTTATTCCTATCAAACACTTCCTCAGTTCCCTGATACTGATATCGGACAGTCTCCATTCGCTGATAGAGGTATCGAACACTCTCCCAGTTGCCTGTCTCTGATATCGAACACTCTCCCAGTTTCTTATCACTGATATCGAACTCTCTCCCTATTCCCTGTTACTGACATCGAACACTCTTCCAGTTCCCTGATATCGAACATACTCTGTTTCCTGTTAATGATATCTAACACTCTTCCAGTTCCCTGTTAGTGATATCGTACAATTATGCAGTTTGCTGTTGCTCATTTCAAACACTCTCTCATTTCCCTGTTAATGATCTCGAACAGGCTCCGTTCGCTGGTAGTGATATCGAACACTCTCCCAGTTCCCTGTTACTGAATTCGTGCAGTCTCACAGTTCTCTGCTATTCCCATCAAAAACTCCATCAGTTCCCTGTTACTGATATCGAACAGTCTCCATTCCCTGTTAGTGATATTGTACAATCATCCAGTTTCCTGTTACTGATATCGAGCACTCTCCCAGTTTCCTGTTACTGTTATCGAACATTCTTCCATTTTTTTGTCACTTATATCGAACACAGTCCCAGTTCCCTGTTACTGATATCGAACACTCCCCCAGTTCCCTGTTACTGATATCGAACAGTCTCCATTCCCTGTTACTGATATCAAAAACTCTCCCTGTTCTCTGATATTGAACACTGTCCGTTCCCTGTTACAGTTACCAAACATTTCCCAGTTCCCTGTTAATTGTATCAAACACTCTCCCAGTTCCCTGTTACTCATATCAAACACTTTTCCAGCTCCCTGCAACTGATATCGAATAGACTCCGTTCTCTGTTAGCGATATCGAACACTCTCCCAATTCCCTGTTACTGTTATCGAACACTCTCCCAGTTTCCTGTTACTGATATCAAACACTCTCCCAGTTTCCTATCACTGATATCGAACTCTCTCCCTATTCCCTGTTACTGATATCGAACACTCTTCCAGTTCCCTGATATCGAACATACTCTGTTTCCTGTTAGTGATATCGAACACTCTCCCAGTTCCCTGCTAGTGATATTGTAAAATCATCCAGTTTGCTGCTGCTCATTTCAAACACTCTCTCAGTTCCCTGTTACTGATCTCGAACAGGCTCCGTTCGCTGGTTGTGATATCGAACACTCTCCCAGTTCCCTGTTACTGAATTCGTGCAGTCTCACAGTTCTCTGCTATTCCTATCAAACACTCCATCAGTTCCCTGATTCTGATATCGAACTGTCTCCATTCCCTGTTAGTGATATTGTACAATCATCCAGTTTCCTGTTACTGATATCGAGCACTCTCCCAGTTTCCTGTTACTGATATCGAACATTCTTCCATTTTTCTGTCACTTATATCGAACACAGTCCCAGTTCCCTGTTACCGATATCGAACACTCCCCCAGTTCCCTGTTACTGATATCGAACAGTCTCCATTCCCAGTTACTGATATCAAACACTCTCCCTGTTCTCTGATATTGAACACTCTCCGTTCCCTGTTACAGTTACCAAACATTTCCCAGTTCCCTGTTAATTGTATCAAACACTCTCCCAGTTCCCTGTTACTCATATCAAACACTTTTCCAGTTCCCTGCAACTGATATCGAATAGACTCCGTTCTCTGTTAGTGATATCGAACACTCTCCCAATTCCCTGTTCCTGTTATCGACTGAACTTCCAGTTCCGTTACAGATATCGAACACTCTCCCAGTTCCCTGTTACTGATATCAAACACTCTCCCAGTTCTCTGTCACTGATATAAAACACTCTCCCAGTTCCCTATCACTGATATCGAACACTGTCCCAGTTCCCTGTTACTGATATCGAACACTCTCCCAGTTCCTGGATATCGAACACACTTGGTTCCCTGTTACTCCTATCAAATACTCTCCCTGTTTCCTGTTACTGATATCGAACATTCGCCCTGTTTGCTGTTACTCATTTCAAACACTCTCTCACTTCCCTGTTACTGATATCGAACAGGCTCCGTTCCCTTGTAATGATATCGAACACTCTCCCAGTTCCCTGTTACTGATATCGAGCACTCTCCCAGTTCCCTGTTACTGATATCAAGTACTCTCCCAGTTCACTGTTACTGATATAAAACACTCTCCCAGTTCCCTATCACTGATATCGAACACTCTCCCAGTTCTCTGTTAGTGATATAAAACACTCTCCCATTTCCCTATCACTGATATCGAACACTCACCCAGTTCCCTGTTACTGATATCAAACACTCTCCCAGTTCCCTGTTACTGATATCTAACACTCTCCCAGTTCCCTGTTACTGATATCAAACACTCTCCCAGTTCCCTGTTACTGATATCGAACACTCTCCCAGTATCCTATCACTGTTATTGAACTCTCGCCCAATTCCCTGTTACTGATTTCGAACAAACTTCCAGTTCCCTATTACTGATATCGAACACTCTCCCAGTTCCCTGTTACTCATATCAAACACTTTTGCAGCTCCCTGCAACTGATATCGAATAGACTCCGTTCTCTGTTAGTGATATCGAACACTCTCCCAAATCCCTGTTACTGTTATCGAACAATCTTCCAGTTCCCTGTTACTGATATCGAACACTCTCCCAGTTCCCTGTTACTGATATCGAACACTCTCCCAGTTCCCTGTTACTGATATCGAACACTCTCCCATTTCCCGGATATCGAACACTCTTGGTTCAAGCACTCTCCCTGTTCCCTGTTACTGATATAAAACATTCTCCCTGTTTACTGTTACTCATTTCAAACACTCTCTCAGTTCCCTGTTACTGATAT
Source organism: Mobula birostris (assembly GCF_030028105.1). Classification (NCBI taxonomy): domain Eukaryota; kingdom Metazoa; phylum Chordata; class Chondrichthyes; order Myliobatiformes; family Myliobatidae; genus Mobula; species Mobula birostris. The sequence continues at coordinate 94,779,391 of NC_092378.1, forward strand.
CGAACATTCTCCGTTCCCTTGTAATGATATCGAACACTCTCCCAGTTCCCTGTTACTGATATCGAACACTCTCCCAGTTTCCTGTGACTGAATTCGAGCAGTCTCACAGTTCTCTGTTATTCCAATCAAACACTTCCTCAGTTCCCTGTAACTGATATCGAACAGTCTCCATTCCCTGTTAGTTATATCGAACACTCTCCCAGTTTGCTGTTGCTCATTTCAATCACTCTCTCAGTTCCCTGTTCCTCATCTCGAACAGACTCCGTTCCCTTGTAATGATATCGAACACTCTCCCAGTTCCCTGTTACTGATATCAAACACTATCCCAGTTCCCTGTTACTGATATCAAACACTCTCCCAGTTCCCTATCACTGATATCGAACACTCTCCCGGTTCCCTGTTACTGATATCAAACACTATCCCAGTTCCTTGTTACTGATATCAAACACTCTCCCAGTTGCCTATCACTGATATCGAACACTCTCACAGTTCCCTGTTACTCATATCAAACACTCTTCCAACTCCCTGTAACTGATATCGAATAGACTCCGTTCTCTGTTACTGATATCGAACACTTTCCCAATTCCCTGTAAGTGTTATCGAACAATGTTCTAGTTCTCTGTTAATGATATCAAACAGTCTCCCAGTTCCCTGTTACTGATATCAAACACTCTCCCAATTCACTGTTACTAATATAAACACTCTCCCAGTTCCCTATCACTGATATCGAACACTCTCCCCGTTCCCTGTTACTGATATCGAAAAATCTCCCAGTTTGCTGTTGCTCATTTCAAACTCTCTCTCAGTTCCCTGTTACTGATCTCGAACAGGCTCCGTTCCCTGGTAATGATATCGAACACTCTCCCAGTTTCCTGTTACTGAATTCGAGCAGTCTCACAATTCTCTGTTATTCCTATCAAACACTTCCTCAGTTCCCTGTTACTGATATCGAAAAGACTCAGTTCCCTGTTACTGATATCGAACACTCTCATAGTTCCCTGAAACTGATATCAAACACTCTCCCAGTTCCCTGTTACTCATATCAAACACTTTTCCAGCTCCCTGCAACTGTTATCGAATAGACTCCGTTCTCTGTTAGTGATATCGAACACTCTCCCAATTCCCTGTTACCGTTATCGAACACTCTCCCAGTTCCCTGTTACTGATATCAAACACGCTCACAGTTCTCTGTCACTGATATGAAACACTCTCCCAGTTCCCTATCACTGATATCGAACACTCTCCCAGTTCCCTGTTACTGATATCGAACACTCTCCCAGTTCCCAGATATCGAACGCTCTTGGTTCCCTGTTACTCATATCAAATACTCTCCCTGTTCCCTGTTACTGATATCAAACATTCTCCCTGTTTGCTATTACTCATTTCAAACACTCTCCCAGTTCCCTGTTACTGATATCGAGCACTCTCCCAGTTCTCTGTTACTTATATATAACACTCTCCCAGCTCCCTATCACTGATATCGAACACTCTCCCAGTTCTCTATTAGTGATATAAAAGACTCTCCCATTTCCCTATCATTGATATCGAACACTCACCCAGTTCCCTGTTACTGATATCAAACACTCTCCCAGTTCCCTATCACAGATAACGAACACTCTCCCAGTTCCCTGTTGCTCATATCAAGCACTCTTCCAACTCCCTGTAACTGATATCGAATAGACTCCGTTCTCTGTTGCTGATATCGAACACTTTCCCAATTCCATGTAAGTGGTATAGAACAATGTTCCAGTTCTCTGTTAATGATATCAAACAGTCTCCCAGTTCCCTGTTACTGATAGCAAACACTCTCCCAATTCTCTGTTACTGATATAAACACTCTCCCAGTTCCCTATCACTGATATCGAGCACTCTCCCCGTTCCCTGTTACTGATATCGAAAAGGCTCACTTCCCTGTTACTGATATCGAGCACTCTCATAGGTCCCTGTTACTGATATCGAAAAATCTCCCAGTTTACTGTTGCTCATTTCAAACTCTCTCTGAGTTCCCTGTTACTGATCTCGAACAGGCTCCGTTCCCTGGTAGTGATATCGAACACTCTCCCAGTTTCCTGTTACTGAATTCGAGCAGTCTCACAGTTCTCTGTTATTCCTATCAAACACTTCCTCAGTTCCCTGATACTGATATCGGACAGTCTCCATTCGCTGATAGAGGTATCGAACACTCTCCCAGTTGCCTGTCTCTGATATCGAACACTCTCCCAGTTTCTTATCACTGATATCGAACTCTCTCCCTATTCCCTGTTACTGACATCGAACACTCTTCCAGTTCCCTGATATCGAACATACTCTGTTTCCTGTTAATGATATCTAACACTCTTCCAGTTCCCTGTTAGTGATATCGTACAATTATGCAGTTTGCTGTTGCTCATTTCAAACACTCTCTCATTTCCCTGTTAATGATCTCGAACAGGCTCCGTTCGCTGGTAGTGATATCGAACACTCTCCCAGTTCCCTGTTACTGAATTCGTGCAGTCTCACAGTTCTCTGCTATTCCCATCAAAAACTCCATCAGTTCCCTGTTACTGATATCGAACAGTCTCCATTCCCTGTTAGTGATATTGTACAATCATCCAGTTTCCTGTTACTGATATCGAGCACTCTCCCAGTTTCCTGTTACTGTTATCGAACATTCTTCCATTTTTTTGTCACTTATATCGAACACAGTCCCAGTTCCCTGTTACTGATATCGAACACTCCCCCAGTTCCCTGTTACTGATATCGAACAGTCTCCATTCCCTGTTACTGATATCAAAAACTCTCCCTGTTCTCTGATATTGAACACTGTCCGTTCCCTGTTACAGTTACCAAACATTTCCCAGTTCCCTGTTAATTGTATCAAACACTCTCCCAGTTCCCTGTTACTCATATCAAACACTTTTCCAGCTCCCTGCAACTGATATCGAATAGACTCCGTTCTCTGTTAGCGATATCGAACACTCTCCCAATTCCCTGTTACTGTTATCGAACACTCTCCCAGTTTCCTGTTACTGATATCAAACACTCTCCCAGTTTCCTATCACTGATATCGAACTCTCTCCCTATTCCCTGTTACTGATATCGAACACTCTTCCAGTTCCCTGATATCGAACATACTCTGTTTCCTGTTAGTGATATCGAACACTCTCCCAGTTCCCTGCTAGTGATATTGTAAAATCATCCAGTTTGCTGCTGCTCATTTCAAACACTCTCTCAGTTCCCTGTTACTGATCTCGAACAGGCTCCGTTCGCTGGTTGTGATATCGAACACTCTCCCAGTTCCCTGTTACTGAATTCGTGCAGTCTCACAGTTCTCTGCTATTCCTATCAAACACTCCATCAGTTCCCTGATTCTGATATCGAACTGTCTCCATTCCCTGTTAGTGATATTGTACAATCATCCAGTTTCCTGTTACTGATATCGAGCACTCTCCCAGTTTCCTGTTACTGATATCGAACATTCTTCCATTTTTCTGTCACTTATATCGAACACAGTCCCAGTTCCCTGTTACCGATATCGAACACTCCCCCAGTTCCCTGTTACTGATATCGAACAGTCTCCATTCCCAGTTACTGATATCAAACACTCTCCCTGTTCTCTGATATTGAACACTCTCCGTTCCCTGTTACAGTTACCAAACATTTCCCAGTTCCCTGTTAATTGTATCAAACACTCTCCCAGTTCCCTGTTACTCATATCAAACACTTTTCCAGTTCCCTGCAACTGATATCGAATAGACTCCGTTCTCTGTTAGTGATATCGAACACTCTCCCAATTCCCTGTTCCTGTTATCGACTGAACTTCCAGTTCCGTTACAGATATCGAACACTCTCCCAGTTCCCTGTTACTGATATCAAACACTCTCCCAGTTCTCTGTCACTGATATAAAACACTCTCCCAGTTCCCTATCACTGATATCGAACACTGTCCCAGTTCCCTGTTACTGATATCGAACACTCTCCCAGTTCCTGGATATCGAACACACTTGGTTCCCTGTTACTCCTATCAAATACTCTCCCTGTTTCCTGTTACTGATATCGAACATTCGCCCTGTTTGCTGTTACTCATTTCAAACACTCTCTCACTTCCCTGTTACTGATATCGAACAGGCTCCGTTCCCTTGTAATGATATCGAACACTCTCCCAGTTCCCTGTTACTGATATCGAGCACTCTCCCAGTTCCCTGTTACTGATATCAAGTACTCTCCCAGTTCACTGTTACTGATATAAAACACTCTCCCAGTTCCCTATCACTGATATCGAACACTCTCCCAGTTCTCTGTTAGTGATATAAAACACTCTCCCATTTCCCTATCACTGATATCGAACACTCACCCAGTTCCCTGTTACTGATATCAAACACTCTCCCAGTTCCCTGTTACTGATATCTAACACTCTCCCAGTTCCCTGTTACTGATATCAAACACTCTCCCAGTTCCCTGTTACTGATATCGAACACTCTCCCAGTATCCTATCACTGTTATTGAACTCTCGCCCAATTCCCTGTTACTGATTTCGAACAAACTTCCAGTTCCCTATTACTGATATCGAACACTCTCCCAGTTCCCTGTTACTCATATCAAACACTTTTGCAGCTCCCTGCAACTGATATCGAATAGACTCCGTTCTCTGTTAGTGATATCGAACACTCTCCCAAATCCCTGTTACTGTTATCGAACAATCTTCCAGTTCCCTGTTACTGATATCGAACACTCTCCCAGTTCCCTGTTACTGATATCGAACACTCTCCCAGTTCCCTGTTACTGATATCGAACACTCTCCCATTTCCCGGATATCGAACACTCTTGGTTCAAGCACTCTCCCTGTTCCCTGTTACTGATATAAAACATTCTCCCTGTTTACTGTTACTCATTTCAAACACTCTCTCAGTTCCCTGTTACTGATATCGAACATTCTCCGTTCCCTTGTAATGATATCGAACACTCTCCCAGTTCCCTGTTACTGATATCGAACACTCTCCCAGTTTCCTGTGACTGAATTCGAGCAGTCTCACAGTTCTCTGTTATTCCAATCAAACACTTCCTCAGTTCCCTGTAACTGATATCGAACAGTCTCCATTCCCTGTTAGTTATATCGAACACTCTCCCAGTTTGCTGTTGCTCATTTCAATCACTCTCTCAGTTCCCTGTTCCTCATCTCGAACAGACTCCGTTCCCTTGTAATGATATCGAACACTCTCCCAGTTCCCTGTTACTGATATCAAACACTATCCCAGTTCCCTGTTACTGATATCAAACACTCTCCCAGTTCCCTATCACTGATATCGAACACTCTCCCGGTTCCCTGTTACTGATATCAAACACTATCCCAGTTCCTTGTTACTGATATCAAACACTCTCCCAGTTGCCTATCACTGATATCGAACACTCTCACAGTTCCCTGTTACTCATATCAAACACTCTTCCAACTCCCTGTAACTGATATCGAATAGACTCCGTTCTCTGTTACTGATATCGAACACTTTCCCAATTCCCTGTAAGTGTTATCGAACAATGTTCTAGTTCTCTGTTAATGATATCAAACAGTCTCCCAGTTCCCTGTTACTGATATCAAACACTCTCCCAATTCACTGTTACTAATATAAACACTCTCCCAGTTCCCTATCACTGATATCGAACACTCTCCCCGTTCCCTGTTACTGATATCGAAAAATCTCCCAGTTTGCTGTTGCTCATTTCAAACTCTCTCTCAGTTCCCTGTTACTGATCTCGAACAGGCTCCGTTCCCTGGTAATGATATCGAATACTCTCCCAGTTTCCTGTTACTGAATTCGAGCAGTCTCACAATTCTCTGTTATTCCTATCAAACACTTCCTCAGTTCCCTGTTACTGATATCGAAAAGACTCAGTTCCCTGTTACTGATATCGAACACTCTCATAGTTCCCTGAAACTGATATCAAACACTCTCCCAGTTCCCTGTTACTCATATCAAACACTTTTCCAGCTCCCTGCAACTGTTATCGAATAGACTCCGTTCTCTGTTAGTGATATCGAACACTCTCCCAATTCCCTGTTACTGTTATCGAACACTCTCCCAGTTCCCTGTTACTGATATCAAACACGCTCACAGTTCTCTGTCACTGATATGAAACACTCTCCCAGTTCCCTATCACTGATATCGAACACTCTCCCAGTTCCCTGTTACTGATATCGAACACTCTCCCAGTTCCCAGATATCGAACGCTCTTGGTTCCCTGTTACTCATATCAAATACTCTCCCTGTTCCCTGTTACTGATATCAAACATTCTCCCTGTTTGCTATTACTCATTTCAAACACTCTCCCAGTTCCCTGTTACTGATATCGAGCACTCTCCCAGTTCTCTGTTACTTATATATAACACTCTCCCAGCTCCCTATCACTGATATCGAACACTCTCCCAGTTCTCTATTAGTGATATAAAAGACTCTCCCATTTCCCTATCATTGATATCGAACACTCACCCAGTTCCCTGTTACTGATATCAAACACTCTCCCAGTTCCCTATCACTGATAACGAACACTCTCCCAGTTCCCTGTTGCTCATATCAAGCACTCTTCCAACTCCCTGTAACTGATATCGAATAGACTCCGTTCTCTGTTGCTGATATCGAACACTTTCCCAATTCCATGTAAGTGGTATAGAACAATGTTCCAGTTCTCTGTTAATGATATCAAACAGTCTCCCAGTTCCCTGTTACTGATAGCAAACACTCTCCCAATTCTCTGTTACTGATATAAACACTCTCCCAGTTCCCCATCACTGATATCGAACACTCTCCCCGTTCCCTGTTACTGATATCGAAAAGGCTCGCTTCCCTGTTACTGATATCGAGCACTCTCATAGGTCCCTGTTACTGATATCGAAAAATCTCCCAGTTTACTGTTGCTCATTTCAAACTCTCTCTGAGTTCCCTGTTACTGATCTCGAACAGGCTCCGTTCCCTGGTAGTGATATCGAACACTCTCCCAGTTTCCTGTTACTGAATTCGAGCAGTCTCACAGTTCTCTGTTATTCCTATCAAACACTTCCTCAGTTCCCTGATACTGATATCGGACAGTCTCCATTCGCTGATAGAGGTATCGAACACTCTCCCAGTTGCCTGTCTCTGATATCGAACACTCTCCCAGTTTCTTATCACTGATATCGAACTCTCTCCCTATTCCCTGTTACTGACATCGAACACTCTTCCAGTTCCCTGATATCGAACATACTCTGTTTCCTGTTAATGATATCTAACACTCTTCCAGTTCCCTGTTAGTGATATCGTACAATTATGCAGTTTGCTGTTGCTCATTTCAAACACTCTCTCATTTCCCTGTTAATGATCTCGAACAGGCTCCGTTCGCTGGTAGTGATATCGAACACTCTCCCAGTTCCCTGTTACTGAATTCGTGCAGTCTCACAGTTCTCTGCTATTCCCATCAAAAACTCCATCAGTTCCCTGTTACTGATATCGAACAGTCTCCATTCCCTGTTAGTGATATTGTAGAATCATCCAGTTTCCTGTTACTGATATCGAGCACTCTCCCAGTTTCCTGTTACTGTTATCGAACATTCTTCCAGTTTTTTGTCACTTATATCGAACACAGTCCCAGTTCCCTGTTACTGATATCGAACACTCCCCCAGTTCCCTGTTACTGATATCGAACAGTCTCCATTCCCTGTTAGTGATATCAAAAACTCTCCCTGTTCTCTGATATTGAACACTGTCCGTTCCCTGTTACAGTTACCAAACATTTCCCAGTTCCCTGTTAATTGTATCAAACAATCTCCCAGTTCCCTGTTACTCATATCAAACACTTTTCCAGCTCCCTGCAACTGATATCGAATAGACTCCGTTCTCTGTTAGCGATATCGAACACTCTCCCAATTCCCTGTTACTGTTATCGAACACTCTCCCAGTTCCCTGTTACTGATATGAAACACGCTCCCAGTTCTCTGTCACTGATATGAAACACTCTCCCAGTTCCCTATCACTGATATCGAACACTCTTCCAGTTCCCTGTTACTGAATTCGTGCAGTCTCACAGTTCTCTGCTATTCCTATCAAACACTCCATCAGTTCCCAGTTACTGATATCGAACAGTCTCAATTCCCTGTTAGGATATCGAACTCTCTCCCAGTTCCCTGTCACTGATTTCGAACACTCTCCCAGTTCCCTGTTAGTGATATTGTACAATCATCCAGTTTCCTGTTACTGATATCGAACATTCTTCCATTTTTCTGTCACTTATATCGAACACAGTCCCAGTTCCCTGTTATTGATATCGAACACTCCCCCTGTTCCCTGTTACTGATATCGAACAGTATCCATTCCCTGTTACTGATATCGAACAGTCTCCATTCCCTGTTACTGATATCAAACACTCTCCCTGTTCCCTGATATTGAACACTCTCCGTTCCCTGTTACAGTTACCAAACATTTCCCAGCTCCCTGATAATTGTATCAAACACTCTCCCAGTTCCCTGTTATTCATATCAAACACTTTTCCAGTTCCCTGCGTCTGATATCGAATAGACTCCGTTCTCTGTGAGTGATATAGAACACTCTCCCAATTCCCTGTTACTGTTATCGACTGATCTTCCAGTTCCGTTACTGATATCGAACACTCTCCCAGTTCCCTGTTACTGATATCAAACACTCTCCCAGTTCTCTGTCACTGATATAAAACACTCTCCCAGTTCCCTATCACTGATATCGAACACTGTCCCAGTTCCCTGTTACTGATATCGAACACTCTCCCAGTTCCCTATCACTGATATCGAACACTGTCCCAGTTCCCTGTTACTGATATCGAAAAATCTCCCAGTTTGCTGTTGCTCATTTCAAACTCTCTCTCAGTTCCCTGTTACTGATCTCGAACAGGCTCCGTTCCCTGGTAATGATATCGAACACTCTCCCAGTTTCCTGTTACTGAATTTGAGCAGTCTCACAATTCTCTGTTATTCCTATCAAACACTTCCTCAGTTCCCTGTTACTGATATCGAAAAAACTCAGTTCCCTGTTACTGATATCGAACACTCTCATAGTTCCCTGAAACTGATATCAAACACTCTCCCAGTTCCCTTTTAGCCATATCAAACACTTTTCCAGCTCCCTGCAACTGATATCGAATAGACTCCGTTCTCTGTTAGTGATATCGAACACTCTCCCAATTCCCTGTTACTGTTATCGAACACTCTCCCAGTTCCCTGTTACTGATATCAAACACGCTCACAGTTTTCTGTCACTGATATGAAACACTCTCCCAGTTCCCTATCACTGATATCGAACACTCTCCCAGTTCCCTGTTACTGATATCGAACACTCTCCCAGTTCCCAGATATCGAACGCTCTTGGTTCCCTGTTACTCATATCAAATACTCTCCCTGTTCCCTGTTACTGATATCGAACATTCTCCCTGTTTGCTATTACTCATTTCAAACACTCTCCCAGTTCCCTGTTACTGATATCGAACAGTCTCCATTCCCTGTTAGTGATATTGTACAATCATCCTGTTTCCTGTTACTGATATCGAGCACTCTCCCAGTTTCCTGTTACTGATATCGAACATTCTTCCATTTGTCTGTCACTTATATCGAACACAGTCCCAGTTCCCTGTTACTGATATCGAACACTCCCCCAGTTCCCTGTTACTGATATCGAACAGTCTCCATTCCCTGTTACTGATATCAAACACTCTCCCTGTTCTCTGATATTGAACACTCTCCGTTCCCTGTTACAGTTACCAAACATTTCCCAGTTCCCTGTTAATTGTATCAAACACTCTCCCAGTTCCCTGTTACTCACATCAAACACTTTTCCAGTTCCCTGCAACTGATATCGAATAGACTCCGTTCTCTGTTAGTGATATCGAACACTCTCCCAATTCCCTGTTACTGTTATCGACTGATCTTCCAGTTCCGTTACAGATATCGAACACTCTCCCAGTTCCCTGTTACTGATATCAAACACTCTCCCAGTTCCCTGTTACTGATATCAAACACTCTCCCAGTTCCCTGTTACTGATATCAAACACTCTCCCAGTTCCCTGTTACTGATATCGAACACTCTCCCAGTATCCTATCACTGTTATTGAACTCTCGCCCAATTCCCTGTTACTGATTTCGAACAAACTTCCAGTTCCCTATTACTGATATCGAACACTCTCCCAGTTCCCTGTTACTCATATCAAACACTTTTGCAGCTCCCTGCAACTGATATCGAATAGACTCCGTTCTCTGTTAGTGATATCGAACACTCTCCCAAATCCCTGTTACTGTTATCGAACAATGTTCCAGTTCCCTGTTACTGATATCGAACACTCTCCCAGTTCCCTGTTACTGATATCGAACACTCTCCCAGTTCCCTGTTACTGATATCGAACACTCTCCCATTTCCCGGATATCGAACACTCTTGGTTCAAGCACTCTCCCTGTTCCCTGTTACTGATATAAAACATTCTCCCTGTTTACTGTTACTCATTTCAAACACTCTCTCAGTTCCCTGTTACTGATATCGAACATTCTCCGTTCCCTTGTAATGATATCGAACACTCTCCCAGTTCCCTGTTACTGATATCGAACACTCTCCCAGTTTCCTGTGACTGAATTCGAGCAGTCTCACAGTTCTCTGTTATTCCAATCAAACACTTCCTCAGTTCCCTGTAACTGATATCGAACAGTCTCCATTCCCTGTTAGTTATATCGAACACTCTCCCAGTTTGCTGTTGCTCATTTCAATCACTCTCTCAGTTCCCTGTTCCTCATCTCGAACAGACTCCGTTCCCTTGTAATGATATCGAACACTCTCCCAGTTCCCTGTTACTGATATCAAACACTATCCCAGTTCCCTGTTACTGATATCAAACACTCTCCCAGTTCCCTATCACTGATATCGAACACTCTCCCGGTTCCCTGTTACTGATATCAAACACTATCCCAGTTCCTTGTTACTGATATCAAACACTCTCCCAGTTGCCTATCACTGATATCGAACACTCTCACAGTTCCCTGTTACTCATATCAAACACTCTTCCAACTCCCTGTAACTGATATCGAATAGACTCCGTTCTCTGTTACTGATATCGAACACTTTCCCAATTCCCTGTAAGTGTTATCGAACAATGTTCTAGTTCTCTGTTAATGATATCAAACAGTCTCCCAGTTCCCTGTTACTGATATCAAACACTCTCCCAATTCACTGTTACTAATATAAACACTCTCCCAGTTCCCTATCACTGATATCGAACACTCTCCCCGTTCCCTGTTACTGATATCGAAAAATCTCCCAGTTTGCTGTTGCTCATTTCAAACTCTCTCTCAGTTCCCTGTTACTGATCTCGAACAGGCTCCGTTCCCTGGTAATGATATCGAACACTCTCCCAGTTTCCTGTTACTGAATTCGAGCAGTCTCACAATTCTCTGTTATTCCTATCAAACACTTCCTCAGTTCCCTGTTACTGATATCGAAAAGACTCAGTTCCCTGTTACTGATATCGAACACTCTCATAGTTCCCTGAAACTGATATCAAACACTCTCCCAGTTCCCTGTTACTCATATCAAACACTTTTCCAGCTCCCTGCAACTGTTATCGAATAGACTCCGTTCTCTGTTAGTGATATCGAACACTCTCCCAATTCCCTGTTACTGTTATCGAACACTCTCCCAGTTCCCTGTTACTGATATCGAACACTCTCCCAGTTCCCAGATATCGAACGCTCTTGGTTCCCTGTTACTCATATCAAATACTCTCCCTGTTCCCTGTTACTGATATCAAACATTCTCCCTGTTTGCTATTACTCATTTCAAACACTCTCCCAGTTCCCTGTTACTGATATCGAGCACTCTCCCAGTTCTCTGTTACTTATATATAACACTCTCCCAGCTCCCTATCACTGATATCGAACACTCTCCCAGTTCTCTGTTAGTGATATAAAAGACTCTCCTATTTCCCTATCATTGATATCGAACACTCACCCAGTTCCCTGTTACTGATATTAAACACTCTCCCAGTTCCCTTTCACTGATATCGAACACTCTCCCAGTTCCCTGTTACTGATATCGAACACTCTCCCAGTTCCCTGTTACTGATACTAAACACTCTCCCAGTTCCCTATCACTGATATCGAACACTCTCCCCGTTCCTTGTTACTGATATCGAACACTCCCCCGGTTCCCTGTTACTGATATCAAACACTATCCCAGCTCCCTGTTACTGATATCAAACACTCTCCCAGTTCCCTATCACTGATAACGAACATTCTCACAGTTCCCTGTTGCTCATATCAAACACTCTTCCAATTCCCTGTAACTGATATCGAATAGACTCCGTTCTCTGTTGCTGATATCGAACACTTTCCCAATTCCCTGTAAGTGTTATCGAACAATGTTCCAGTTCTCTGTTAATGATATCAAACAGTCTCCCAGTTCCCTGTTACTGATATCAAACCCTCTCCCAATTCTCTGTTACTGATATAAACACTCTCCCAGTTCCCTATCACTGATATCGAACACTTTCCCCGTTCCCTGTTACTGATAGCGAAAAGACTCGGTTCCCTGTTACTGATATCGAACACTCTCATAGTTCCCGGTTACTGATATCGAAAAATCTCCCAGTTTGCTGTTGCTCATTTCAAACTCTCTCTCAGTTCCCTGTTACTGATCTCGAACAGGCTCCGTTCCCTGTTAGTGATATCGAACACTCTCCCAGTTCCCTGTTACTGAATTCGAGCAGTCTCACAGTACTCTGTTATTCCTATCAAACACTTCCTCAGTTCCCTGTTACTGATATCGGACAGTCTCCATTCGCTGATAGAGGTATCGAACACTCTCCAAGTTGCCTGTCACTGATATCGAACACTTGCCCAGTTTCTTATCCCTGATATCGAACTCTCTCCCTATTCCCTGTTACTGATATCGAATACTCTTCCAGTTCCCTGATATCGAACATACTCTGTTTCCTGTTAATGATATCTAACACTCTCCCAGTTCCCTGTTAGTGATATTGTACAATTATCCAGTTTGCTGTTGCTCATTTCAAACACTCTCTCAGTTCCCTGCTACTGATCTCGAACAGGCTCCGTTCGCTGGTAGTGATATCGAACACTCTCCCAGTTCCCTGTTACTGAATTCGTGCAGTCTCACAGTTCTCGGCTATTCCTATCAAACACTCCATCAGTTCCCTGATTCTGATATCGAACAGTCTCCATTCCCTGTTAGTGATATTGTACAATCATCCAGTTTCCTGTTACTGATATCGAACATTCTTCCATTTTTCTGTCACTTATATCGAACACAGTCCCAGTTCCCTGTTACTGATATCGAACACTCCCCCAGTTCCCTGTTACTGATATCGAACAGTCTCCATTCCCTGTTACTGATATCAAACACTCTCCCTGTTCTCTGATATTGAACACTCTCCGTTCCCTGTTACAGTTACCAAACATTTCCCAGTTCCCTGTTAATTGTATCAAACACTCTCCCAGTTCCCTGTTACTCATATCAAACACTTTTCCAGTTCCCTGCAACTGATATGGAATAGACTCCGTTCTCTGTTAGAGATATCGAACACTCTCCCAATTCCCTGTTACTGTTATCGACTGATCTTCCAGTTCCGTTACAGATATCGAACACTCTCCCAGTTCCCTGTTACTGATATCAAACACTCTCCCAGTTCTCTGTCACTGATATAAAACACTCTCCCAGTTCCCTACCACTGATATCGAACACTGTCCCAGTTCCCTGTTACTGATATCGAACACTCTCCCAGTTCCAGGATATCGAACACTCTTCGTTCCCTGTTACTCATATCAAATACTCTCCCTGTTCCCTGTTACTGATATCGAACATTCGCCCTGTTTGCTGTTACTCATTTCAAACACTCTCTCACTTCCCTGTTACTGATATCGAACAGGCTCCGTTCCCTTGTAATGATATCCAACACTCTCCCAGTTCCCTGTTACTGATATCGAGCACTCTCCCAGTTCACTGTTACTGATATAAAACACTCTCCCAGTTCCCTATCACTGATATCGAACACTCTCCCAGTTCCCTGTTACTGATATCAAACACTCTCCCAGTTCCCTTTCACTGATATCGAACACTCTCCCAGTTCCTTGTTACTGATATCGAACATTCTCCCAGTTCCCTGTTACTGATATCAAACACTCTCCCAGTTTCCTGTTACTGATATCAAACACTCTCCCAGTTCCCTGTCACTGATATCGAACACTCTCCCAGTATCCTATCACTGTTATTGAACTCTCGCCCAATTCCCTGTTACTGATATCGAACAAACTTCCAGTTCCCTATTACTGATATCGAACACTCTCCCAGTTCCCTGTTACTCATATCAAACACTTTTCCAGCTCCCTGCAACTGATATCGAATAGACTCCGTTCTCTGTTAGTGATATCGAACACTCTCCCAATTCCCTGTTACTGTTATCGAACACTCTCCCAATTCCCTGTTACTGATATGAAACACGCTCCCAGTTCTCTGTCACTGATATGAAACACTCTCCCAGTTCCCGATCACTGATATCGAACACTCTCCCAGTTCCCTATTACTGATATCGAACACTCTCCCAGTTCCCAGATATCGAACGCTCTTGGTTCCCTGTTACTCATATCAAATACTCTCCCTGTTCCCTGTTACTGATATCGAACATTCTCCCTGTTTGCTATTACTCATTTCAAACACTCTCCCAGTTCCCTGTTACTGATATCGAGCACTCTCCCAGTTCTCTGTTACTTATATATAACACTCTCCCAGTTCCCTATCACTGATATCGAACACTCTCCCAGTTCTCTGTTAGTGATATAAAAGACTCTCCCATTTCCCTATCATTGATATCGAACACTCACCCAGTTCCCTGTTACTGATATTAAACACTCTCCCAGTTCCCTTTCACTGATATCGAACACTCTCCCAGTTCCCTGTTACTGATATCGAACACTCTCCCAGTTTCCTGTTACTGATATCAAACACTCTCCCAGTTTCCTATCACTGATATCGAACTCTCTCCCTATTCCCTGTTACTGATATCGAACACTCTTCCAGTTCCCTGATATCGAACATACTCTGTTTCCTGTTAGTGATATCGAACACTCTCCCAGTTCCCTGCTAGTGATATTGTACAATCATCCAGTTTGCTGCTGCTCATTTCAAACACTCTCTCAGTTCCCTGTTACTGATCTCGAACAGGCTCCGTTCGCTGGTAGTGATATCGAACACTCTCCCAGTTCCGTGTTACTGAATTCGTGCAGTCTCACAGTTCTCTGCTATTCCTATCAAACACTCCATCAGTTCCCTGATTCTGATATCGAACAGTCTCCATTCCCTGTTAGTGATATTGTACAATCATCCAGTTTCCTGTTACTGATATCGAGCACTCTCCCAGTTTCCTGTTACTGATATTGAACATTCTTCCATTTTTCTGTCACTTATATCGAACACAGTCCCAGTTCCGTTACCGATATCGAACACTCCCCCAGTTCCCTGTTACTGATATCGAACAGTCTCCATTCCCAGTTACTGATATCAAACACTCTCCCTGTTCTCTGATATTGAACACTCTCCGTTCCCTGTTACAGTTACCAAACATTTCCCAGTTCGCTGTTAATTGTATCAAACACTCTCCCAGTTCCCTGTTACTCATATCAAACACTTTTCCAGTTCCCTGCAACTGATATCGAATAGACTCCGTTCTCTGTTAGTGATATCGAAAACTCTCCCAATTCCCTGTTACTGTTATCGACTGATCTTCCAGTTCCGTTACAGATATCGAACACTCTCCCAGTTCCCTGTTACTGATATCAAACACTCTCCCAGTTCTCTGTCACTGATATAAAACACTCTCCCAGTTCCCTATCACTGATATCGAACACTGTCCCAGTTCCCTGTTACTGATATCGAACACTCTCCCAGTTCCTCGATATCGAACACACTTGGTACCCTGTTACTCCTATCAAATACTCTCCCTGTTTCCTGTTACTGTTATCGAACATTCGCCCTGTTTGCTGTTACTCATTTCAAACACTCTCTCACTTCCCTGTTACTGATATCGAACAGGCTCCGTTCCCTTGTAATGATATCGAAAACTCTCCCAGTTCCCTGTTACTGATATCGAGCACTCTCCCAGTTCCCTGTTACTGATATCAAGTACTCTCCCAGTTCACTGTTACTGATATAAAACACTCTCCCAGTTCCCTATCACTGATATCGAACACTCTCCCAGTTCTCTGTTAGTGATATAAAACACTCTCCCATTTCCCTATCACTGATATCGAACACTCACCCAGTTCCCTGTTACTGATATCAAACACTCTCCCAGTTCCCTGTTACTGATATCAAACACTCTCCCAGTTCCCTGTTACTGATATCGAACACTCTCCCATTTCCCGGATATCGAACACTCTTGGTTCAAGCACTCTCCCTGTTCCCTGTTACTGATATAAAACATTCTCCCTGTTTACTGTTACTCATTTCAAACACTCTCTCAGTTCCCTGTTACTGATATCGAACATTCTCCGTTCCCTTGTAATGATATCGAACACTCTCCCAGTTCCCTGTTACTGATATCGAACACTCTCCCAGTTTCCTGTGACTGAATTCGAGCAGTCTCACAGTTCTCTGTTATTCCAATCAAACACTTCCTCAGTTCCCTGTAACTGATATCGAACAGTCTCCATTCCCTGTTAGTTATATCGAACACTCTCCCAGTTTGCTGTTGCTCATTTCTATCACTCTCTCAGTTCCCTGTTCCTCATCTCGAACAGGCTCCGTTCCCTTGTAATGATATCGAACACTCTCCCAGTTCCCTGTTACTGATATCAAACACTATCCCAGTTCCCTGTTACTGATATCAAACACTCTCCCAGTTCCCTATCACTGATATCGAACACTCTCCCGGTTCCCTGTTACTGATATCAAACACTATCCCAGTTCCTTGTTACTGATATCAAACACTCTCCCAGTTGCCTATCACTGATATCGAACACTCTCACAGTTCCCTGTTACTCATATCAAACACTCTTCCAACTCCCTGTAACTGATATCGAATAGACTCCGTTCTCTGTTACTGATATCGAACACTTTCCCAATTCCCTGTAAGTGTTATCGAACAATGTTCTAGTTCTCTGTTAATGATATCAAACAGTCTCCCAGTTCCCTGTTACTGATATCAAACACTCTCCCAATTCACTGTTACTAATATAAACACTCTCCCAGTTCCCTATCACTGATATCGAACACTCTCCCCGTTCCCTGTTACTGATATCGAAAAATCTCCCAGTTTGCTGTTGCTCATTTCAAACTCTCTCTCAGTTCCCTGTTACTGATCTCGAACAGGCTCCGTTCCCTGGTAATGATATCGAACACTCTCCCAGTTTCCTGTTACTGAATTCGAGCAGTCTCACAATTCTCTGTTATTCCTATCAAACACTTCCTCAGTTCCCTGTTACTGATATCGAAAAGACTCAGTTCCCTGTTACTGATATCGAACACTCTCATAGTTCCCTGAAACTGATATCAAACACTCTCCCAGTTCCCTGTTACTCATATCAAACACTTTTCCAGCTCCCTGCAACTGATATCGAATAGACTCCGTTCTCTGTTAGTGATATCGAACACTCTCCCAATTCCCTGTTACTGTTATCGAACACTCTCCCAGTTCCCTGTTACTGATATCAAACATGCTCAAAGTTCTCTGTCACTGATATGAAACACTCTCACAGTTCCCTATCACTGATATCGAACACTCTCCCAGTTCCCTGTTACTGATATCGAACACTCTCCCAGTTCCCAGATATCGAACGCTCTTGGTTCCCTGTTACTCATATCAAATACTCTCCCTGTTCCCTGTTACTGATATCAAACATTCTCCCTGTTTGCTATTACTCATTTCAAACACTCTCCCAGTTCCCTGTTACTGATATCGAGCACTCTCCCAGTTCTCTGTTACTTATATATAACACTCTCCCAGCTCCCTATCACTGATATCGAACACTCTCCCAGTTCTCTGTTAGTGATATAAAAGACTCTCCCATTTCCCTATCATTGATATCGAACACTCACCCAGTTCCCTGTTACTGATATTAAACACTCTCCCAGTTCCCTTTCACTGATATCGAACACTCTCCCAGTTCCCTGTTACTGATATCGAACACTCTCCCAGTTCCCTGTTACTGATACTAAACACTCTCCCAGTTCCCTATCACTGATATCGAACACTTTCCCCGTTCCTTGTTACTGATATCGAACACTCCCCCGGTTCCCTGTTACTGATATCAAACACTATCCCAGCTCTCTGTTACTGATATCAAACACTCTCCCAGTTCCCTATCACTGATAACGAACACTCTCACAGTTCCCTGTTGCTCATATCAAACACTCTTCCAACTCCCTGTAACTGATATCGAATAGACTCCGTTCTCTGTTGCTGATATCGAACACTTTCCCAATTCCCTGTAAGTGTTATCGAACAATGTTCCAGTTCTCTGTTAATGATATCAAACAGTCTCCCAGTTCCCTGTTACTGATATCAAACCCTCTCCCAATTCTCTGTTACTGATATAAACACTCTCCCAGTTCCCTATCACTGATATCGAACACTCTCCCCGTTCCCTGTTACTGATAGCGAAAAGACTCGGTTCCCTGTTACTGATATCGAACACTCTCATAGTTCCCGGTTACTGATATCGAAAAATCTCCCAGTTTGCTGTTGCTCATTTCAAACTCTCTCTCAGTTCCCTGTTACTGATCTCGAACAGGCTCCGTTCCCTGGTAATGATATCGAACACTCTCCCAGTTTCCTGTTACTGAATTCGAACAGTCTCACAATTCTCTGTTATTCCTATCAAACACTTCCTCAGTTCCCTGTTACTGATATCGAAAAGACTCAGTTCCCTGTTACTGATATCGAACACTCTCATAGTTCCCTGAAACTGATATCAAACACTCTCCCAGTTCCCTGTTACTCATATCAAACACTTTTCCAGCTCCCTGCAACTGATATCGATTAGACTCCGTTCTCTGTTAGTGATATCGAACACTCTCCCAATTCCCTGTTACTGTTATCGAACACTCTCCCAGTTCCCTGTTACTGATATCAAACATGCTCACAGTTCTCTGTCACTGATATGAAACACTCTCACAGTTCCCTATCACTGATATCGAACACTCTCCCAGTTCCCTGTTACTGATATCGAACACTCTCCCCGTTCCCTGTTACTGATAGCGAAAAGACTCGGTTCCCTGTTACTGATATCGAACACTCTCATAGTTCCCGGTTACTGATATCGAAAAATCTCCCAGTTTGCTGTTGCTCATTTCAAACTCTCTCTCAGTTCCCTGTTACTGATCTCGAACAGGCTCCGTTCCCTGTTAGTGATATCGAACACTCTCCCAGTTCCCTGTTACTGAATTCGAGCAGTCTCACAGTACTCGGTTATTCCTATCAAACACTTCCTCAGTTCCCTGTTACTGATATCGGACAGTCTCCATTCGCTGATAGAGGTATCGAACACTCTCCAAGTTGCCTGTCACTGATATCGAACACTCGCCCAGTTTCTTATCCCTGATATCGAACTCTCTCCCTATTCCCTGTTACTGATATCGAATACTCTTCCAGTTCCCTGATATCGAACATACTCTGTTTCCTGTTAATGATATCTAACACTCTCCCAGTTCCCTGTTAGTGATATTGTACAATTATCCAGTTTGCTGTTGCTCATTTCAAACACTCTCTCAGTTCCCTGCTACTGATCTCGAACAGGCTCCGTTCGCTGGTAGTGATATCGAACACTCTCCCAGTTCCCTGTTACTGAATTCGTGCAGTCTCACAGTTCTCGGCTATTCCTATCAAACACTCCATCAGTTCCCTGATTCTGATATCGAACAGTCTCCATTCCCTGTTAGTGATATTGTACAATCATCCAGTTTCCTGTTACTGATATCGAACATTCTTCCATTTTTCTGTCACTTATATCGAACACAGTCCCAGTTCCCTGTTACTGATATCGAACACTCCCCCAGTTCCCTGTTACTGATATCGAACAGTCTCCATTCCCTGTTACTGATATCAAACACTCTCCCTGTTCTCTGATATTGAATACTCTCCGTTCCCTGTTACAGTTACCAAACATTTCCCAGTTCCCTGTTAATTGTATCAAACACTCTCCCAGTTCCCTGTTACTCATATCAAACACTTTTCCAGTTCCCTGCAACTGATATCGAATAGACTCCGTTCTCTGTTAGAGATATCGAACACTCTCCCAATTCCCTGTTACTGTTATCGACTGATCTTCCAGTTCCGTTACAGATATCGAACACTCTCCCAGTTCCCTGTTACTGATATCAAACACTCTCCCAGTTCTCTGTCACTGATATAAAACACTCTCCCAGTTCCCTATCACTGATATCGAACACTGTCGCAGTTCCCTGTTACTGATATCGAACACTCTCCCAGTTCCAGGATATCGAACACTCTTCGTTCCCTGTTACTCATATCAAATACTCTCCCTGTTCCCTGTTACTGATATCGAACATTCGCCCTGTTTGCTGTTACTCATTTCAAACACTCTCTCACTTCCCTGTTACTGATATCGAACAGGCTCCGTTCCCTTGTAATGATATCGAACACTCTCCCAGTTCCCTGTTACTGATATCGAGCACTCTCCCAGTTCACTGTTACTGATATAAAACACTCTCCCAGTTCCCTATCACTGATATCGAACACTCTCCCAGTTCCCTGTTACTGATATCAAACACTCTCCCAGTTCCCTTTCACTGATATCGAACACTCTCCCAGTTCCTTGTTACTGATATCGAACATTCTCCCAGTTCCCTGTTACTGATATCAAACACTCTCCCAGTTTCCTGTTACTGATATCAAACACTCTCCCAGTTCCCTGTCACTGATATCGAACACTCTCCCAGTATCCTATCACTGTTATTGAACTCTCGCCCAATTCCCTGTTACTGATATCGAACAAACTTCCAGTTCCCTATTACTGATATCGAACACTCTCCCAGTTCCCTGTTACTCATATCAAACACTTTTCCAGCTCCCTGCAACTGATATCGACTAGACTCCGTTCTCTGTTAGTGATATCGAACACTCTCCCAATTCCCAGTTACTGTTATCGAACACTCTCCCAATTCCCTGTTACTGATATGAAACACGCTCCCAGTTCTCTGTCACTGATATGAAACACTCTCCCAGTTCCCGATCACTGATATCGAACACTCTCCCAGTTCCCTGTTACTGATATCGAACACTCTCCCAGTTCCCAGATATCGAACGCTCTTGGTTCCCTGTTACTCATATCAAATACTCTCCCTGTTCCCTGTTACTGATATCGAACATTCTCCCTGTTTGCTATTACTCATTTCAAACACTCTCCCAGTTCCCTGTTACTGATATCGAGCACTCTCCCAGTTCTCTGTTACTTATATATAAAACACTCTCCCAGTTCCCTATCACTGATATCGAACACTCTCCCAGTTCTCTGTTAGTGATATAAAAGACTCTCCCATTTCCCTATCATTGATATCGAACACTCACCCAGTTCCCTGTTACTGATATTAAACACTCTCCCAGTTCCCTTTCACTGATATCGAACACTCTCCCAGTTCCCTGTTACTGATATCGAACACTCTCCCAGTTTCCTGTTACTGATATCAAACACTCTCCCAGTTTCCTATCACTGATATCGAACTCTCTCCCTATTCCCTGTTACTGATATCGAACACTCTTCCAGTTCTCTGATATCGAACATACTCTGTTTCCTGTTAGTGATATCGAATACTCTCCCAGTTCCCTGCTAGTGATATTGTACAATCATCCAGTTTGCTGCTGCTCATTTCAAACACTCTCTCAGTTCCCTGTTACTGATCTCGAACAGGCTCCGTTCGCTGGTAGTGATATCGAACACTCTCCCAGTTCCCTGTTACTGAATTCGTGCAGTCTCACAGTTCTCTGCTATTCCTATCAAACACTCCATCAGTTCCCTGATTCTGATATCGAACAGTCTCCATTCCCTGTTAGTGATATTGTACAATCATCCAGTTTCCTGTTACTGATATCGAGCACTCTCCCAGTTTCCTGTTACTGATATCGAACATTCTTCCATTTTTCTGTCACTTATATCGAACACAGTCCCAGTTCCCTGTTACCGATATCGAACACTCCCCCAGTTCCCTGTTACTGATATCGAACAGTCTCCATTCCCAGTTACTGATATCAAACACTCTCCCTGTTCTCTGATATTGAACACTCTCCGTTCCCTGTTACAGTTACCAAACATTTCCCAGTTCCCTGTTAATTGTATCAAACACTCTCCCAGTTCCCTGTTACTCATATCAAACACTTTTCCAGTTCCCTGCAACTGATATCGAATAGACTCCGTTCTCTGTTAGTGATATCGAAAACTCTCCCAATTCCCTGTTACTGTTATCGACTGATCTTCCAGTTCCGTTACAGATATCGAACACTCTCCCAGTTCCCTGTTACTGATATCAAACACTCTCCCAGTTCTCTGTCACTGATATAAAACACTCTCCCAGTTCCCTATCACTGATATCGAACACTGTCCCAGTTCCCTGTTACTGATATCGAACACTCTCCCAGTTCCTGGATATCGAACACACTTGGTACCCTGTTACTCCTATCAAATACTCTCCCTGTTTCCTGTTACTGATATCGAACATTCGCCCTGTTTGCTGTTACTCATTTCAAACACTCTCTCACTTCCCTGTTACTGATATCGAACAGGCTCCGTTCCCTTGTAATGATATCGAACACTCTCCCAGTTCCCTGTTACTGATATCGAGCACTCTCCCAGTTCCTTGTTACTGATATCAAGTACTCTCCCAGTTCACTGTTACTGATATAAAACACTCTCCCAGTTCCCTATCACTGATATCGAACACTCTCCCAGTTCTCTGTTAGTGATATAAAACACTCTCCCATTTCCCTATCACTGATATCGAACACTCACCCAGTTCCCTGTTACTGATATCAAACACTCTCCCAGTTCCCTGTTACTGATATCAAACACTCTCCCAGTTCCCTGTTACTGATATCAAACACTCTCCCAGTTCCCTGTTACTGATATCGAACACTCTCCCATTTCCCGGATATCGAACACTCTTGGTTCAAGAACTCTCCCTGTTCCCTGTTACTGATATAAAACATTCTCCCTGTTTACTGTTACTCATTTCAAACACTCTCTCAGTTCCCTGTTACTGATATCGAACATTCTCCGTTCCCTTGTAATGATATCGAACACTCTCCCAGTTCCCTGTTACTGATATCGAACACTCTCCCAGTTTCCTGTGACTGAATTCGAGCAGTCTCACAGTTCTCTGTTATTCCAATCAAACACTTCCTCAGTTCCCTGTAACTGATATCGAACAGTCTCCATTCCCTGTTAGTTATATCGAACACTCTCCTAGTTTGCTGTTGCTCATTTCTATCACTCTCTCAGTTCCCTGTTCCTCATCTCGAACAGGCTCCGTTCCCTTGTAATGATATCGAACACTCTCCCAGTTCCCTGTTACTGATATCAAACACTATCCCAGTTCCCTGTTACTGATATCAAACACTCTCCCAGTTCCCTATCACTGATATCGAACACTCTCCCGGTTCCCTGTTACTGATATCAAACACTATCCCAGTTCCTTGTTACTGATATCAAACACTCTCCCAGTTGCCTATCACTGATATCGAACACTCTCACAGTTCCCTGTTACTCATATCAAACACTCTTCCAACTCCCTGTAACTGATATCGAATAGACTCCGTTCTCTGTTACTGATATCGAACACTTTCCCAATTCCCTGTAAGTGTTATCGAACAATGTTCTAGTTCTCTGTTAATGATATCAAACAGTCTCCCAGTTCCCTGTTACTGATATCAAACACTCTCCCAATTCACTGTTACTAATATAAACACTCTCCCAGTTCCCTATCACTGATATCGAACACTCTCCCCGTTCCCTGTTACTGATATCGAAAAATCTCCCAGTTTGCTGTTGCTCATTTCAAACTCTCTCTCAGTTCCCTGTTACTGATCTCGAACAGGCTCCGTTCCCTGGTAATGATATCGAACACTCTCCCAGTTTCCTGTTACTGAATTCGAGCAGTCTCACAATTCTCTGTTATTCCTATCAAACACTTCCTCAGTTCCCTGTTACTGATATCGAAAAGACTCAGTTCCCTGTTACTGATATCGAACACTCTCATAGTTCCCTGAAACTGATATCAAACACTCTCCCAGTTCCCTGTTACTCATATCAAACACTTTTCCAGCTCCCTGCAACTGATATCGAATAGACTCCGTTCTCTGTTAGTGATATCGAACACTCTCCCAATTCCCTGTTACTGTTATCGAACACTCTCCCAGTTCCCTGTTACTGATATCAAACATGCTCACAGTTCTCTGTCACTGATATGAAACACTCTCCCAGTTCCCTATCACTGATATCGAACACTCTCCCAGTTCCCTGTTACTGATATCGAACACTCTCCCAGTTCCCAGATATCGAACGCTCTTGGTTCCCTGTTACTCATATCAAATACTCTCCCTGTTCCCTGTTACTGATATCAAACATTCTCCCTGTTTGCTATTACTCATTTCAAACACTCTCCCAGTTCCCTGTTACTGATATCGAACAGGCTCCGTTCCCTTGTAATGATATCGAACACTCTCCCAGTTCCCTGTTACTGATATCGAGCACTCTCCCAGTTCCCTGTTACTGATATCAAGTACTCTCCCAGTTCACTGTTACTGATATAAAACACTCTCCCAGTTCCCTATCACTGATATTGAACACTCTCCCAGTTCTCTGTTAGTTATATAAAACACTCTCCCATTTCCCTATCACTGATATCGAACACTCACCCAGTTCCCTGTTACTGATATCAAACACTCTCCCAGTTCCCTGTTACTGATATCGAACACTCTCCCATTTCCCGGATATCGAACACTCTTGGTTCAAGCACTCTCCCTGTTCCCTGTTACTGATATAAAACATTCTCCCTGTTTACTGTTACTCATTTCAAACACTCTCCCAGTTCCCTGTTACTCATATCAAACACTTTTCCAGCTCCCTGCAACTGATATCGAATAGACTCCGTTCTCTGTTAGTGATATCGAACACTCTCCCAATTCCCTGTTACTGTTATCGAACACTCTCCCAGTTCCCTGTTACTGATATCAAACATGCTCACAGTTCTCTGTCACTGATATGAAACACTCTCACAGTTCCCTATCACTGATATCGAACACTCTCCCAGTTCCCTGTTACTGATATCGAACACTCTCCCCGTTCCCTGTTACTGATAGCGAAAAGACTCGGTTCCCTGTTACTGATAACGAACACTCTCATAGTTCCCGGTTACTGATATCGAAAAATCTCCCAGTTTGCTGTTGCTCATTTCAAACTCTCTCTCAGTTCCCTGTTACTGATCTCGAACAGGCTCCGTTCCCTGTTAGTGATATCGAACACTCTCCCAGTTCCCTGTTACTGAATTCGAGCAGTCTCACAGTACTCGGTTATTCCTATCAAACACTTCCTCAGTTCCCTGTTACTGATATCGGACAGTCTCCATTCGCTGATAGAGGTATCGAACACTCTCCAAGTTGCCTGTCACTGATATCGAACACTCGCCCAGTTTCTTATCCCTGATATCGAACTCTCTCCCTATTCCCTGTTACTGATATCGAATACTCTTCCAGTTCCCTGATATCGAACATACTCTGTTTCCTGTTAATGATATCTAACACTCTCCCAGTTCCCTGTTAGTGATATTGTACAATTATCCAGTTTGCTGTTGCTCATTTCAAACACTCTCTCAGTTCCCTGCTACTGATCTCGAACTGGCTCCGTTCGCTGGTAGTGATATCGAACACTCTCCCAGTTCCCTGTTACTGAATTCGTGCAGTCTCACAGTTCTCGGCTATTCCTATCAAACACTCCATCAGTTCCCTGATTCTGATATCGAACAGTCTCCATTCCCTGTTAGTGATATTGTACAATCATCCAGTTTCCTGTTACTGATATCGAACATTCTTCCATTTTTCTGTCACTTATATCGAACACAGTCCCAGTTCCCTGTTACTGATATCGAACACTCCCCCAGTTCCCTGTTACTGATATCGAACAGTCTCCATTCCCTGTTACTGATATCAAACACTCTCCCTGTTCTCTGATATTGAACACTCTCCGTTCCCTGTTACAGTTACCAAACATTTCCCAGTTCCCTGTTAATTGTATCAAACACTCTCCCAGTTCCCTGTTACTCATATCAAACACTTTTCCAGTTCCCTGCAACTGATATCGAATAGACTCCGTTCTCTGTTAGAGATATCGAACACTCTCCCAATTCCCTGTTACTGTTATCGACTGATCTTCCAGTTCCGTTACAGATATCGAACACTCTCCCAGTTCCCTGTTACTGATATCAAACACTCTCCCAGTTCTCTGTCACTGATATAAAACACTCTCCCAGTTCCCTATCACTGATATCGAACACTGTCCCAGTTCCCTGTTACTGATATCGAACACTCTCCCAGTTCCAGGATATCGAACACTCTTCGTTCCCTGTTACTCATATCAAATACTCTCCCTGTTCCCTGTTACTGATATCGAACATTCGCCCTGTTTGCTGTTACTCATTTCAAACACTCTCTCACTTCCCTGTTACTGATATCGAACAGGCTCCGTTCCCTTGTAATGATATCGAACACTCTCCCAGTTCCCTGTTACTGATATCGAGCACTCTCCCAGTTCACTGTTACTGATATAAAACACTCTCCCAGTTCCCTATCACTGATATCGAACACTCTCCCAGTTCCCTGTTACTGATATCAAACACTCTCCCAGTTCCCTTTCACTGATATCGAACACTCTCCCAGTTCCTTGTTACTGATATCGAACATTCTCCCAGTTCCCTGTTACTGATATCAAACACTCTCCCAGTTTCCTGTTACTGATATCAAACACTCTCCCAGTTCCCTGTCACTGATATCGAACACTCTCCCAGTATCCTATCACTGTTATTGAACTCTCGCCCAATTCCCTGTTACTGATATCGAACAAACTTCCAGTTCCCTATTACTGATATCGAACACTCTCCCAGTTCCCTGTTACTCATATCAAACACTTTTCCAGCTCCCTGCAACTGATATCGACTAGACTCCGTTCTCTGTTAGTGATATCGAACACTCTCCCAATTCCCAGTTACTGTTATCGAACACTCTCCCAATTCCCTGTTACTGATATGAAACACGCTCCCAGTTCTCTGTCACTGATATGAAACACTCTCCCAGTTCCCGATCACTGATATCGAACACTCTCCCAGTTCCCTGTTACTGATATCGAACACTCTCCCAGTTCCCAGATATCGAACGCTCTTGGTTCCCTGTTACTCATATCAAATACTCTCCCTGTTCCCTGTTACTGATATCGAACATTCTCCCTGTTTGCTATTACTCATTTCAAACACTCTCCCAGTTCCCTGTTACTGATATCGAGCACTCTCCCAGTTCTCTGTTACTTATATATAAAACACTCTCCCAGTTCCCTATCACTGATATCGAACACTCTCCCAGTTCTCTGTTAGTGATATAAAAGACTCTCCCATTTCCCTATCATTGATATCGAACACTCACCCAGTTCCCTGTTACTGATATTAAACACTCTCCCAGTTCCCTTTCACTGATATCGAACACTCTCCCAGTTCCCTGTTACTGATATCGAACACTCTCCCAGTTTCCTGTTACTGATATCAAACACTCTCCCAGTTTCCTATCACTGATATCGAACTCTCTCCCTATTCCCTGTTACTGATATCGAACACTCTTCCAGTTCTCTGATATCGAACATACTCTGTTTCCTGTTAGTGATATCGAATACTCTCCCAGTTCCCTGCTAGTGATATTGTACAATCATCCAGTTTGCTGCTGCTCATTTCAAACACTCTCTCAGTTCCCTGTTACTGATCTCGAACAGGCTCCGTTCGCTGGTAGTGATATCGAACACTCTCCCAGTTCCCTGTTACTGAATTCGTGCAGTCTCACAGTTCTCTGCTATTCCTATCAAACACTCCATCAGTTCCCTGATTCTGATATCGAACAGTCTCCATTCCCTGTTAGTGATATTGTACAATCATCCAGTTTCCTGTTACTGATATCGAGCACTCTCCCAGTTTCCTGTTACTGATATTGAACATTCTTCCATTTTTCTGTCACTTATATCGAACACAGTCCCAGTTCCCTGTTACCGATATCGAACACTCCCCCAGTTCCCTGTTACTGATATCGAACAGTCTCCATTCCCAGTTACTGATATCAAACACTCTCCCTGTTCTCTGATATTGAACACTCTCCGTTCCCTGTTACAGTTACCAAACATTTCCCAGTTCCCTGTTAATTGTATCAAACACTCTCCCAGTTCCCTGTTACTCATATCAAACACTTTTCCAGTTCCCTGCAACTGATATCGAATAGACTCCGTTCTCTGTTAGTGATATCGAAAACTCTCCCAATTCCCTGTTACTGTTATCGACTGATCTTCCAGTTCCGTTACAGATATCGAACACTCTCCCAGTTCCCTGTTACTGATATCAAACACTCTCCCAGTTCTCTGTCACTGATATAAAACACTCTCCCAGTTCCCTATCACTGATATCGAACACTGTCCCAGTTCCCTGTTACTGATATCGAACACTCTCCCAGTTCCTGGATATCGAACACACTTGGTACCCTGTTACTCCTATCAAATACTCTCCCTGTTTCCTGTTACTGATATCGAACATTCGCCCTGTTTGCTGTTACTCATTTCAAACACTCTCTCACTTCCCTGTTACTGATATCGAACAGGCTCCGTTCCCTTGTAATGATATCGAACACTCTCCCAGTTCCCTGTTACTGATATCGAGCACTCTCCCAGTTCCTTGTTACTGATATCAAGTACTCTCCCAGTTCACTGTTACTGATATAAAACACTCTCCCAGTTCCCTATCACTGATATCGAACACTCTCCCAGTTCTCTGTTAGTGATATAAAACACTCTCCCATTTCCCTATCACTGATATCGAACACTCACCCAGTTCCCTGTTACTGATATCAAACACTCTCCCAGTTCCCTGTTACTGATATCAAACACTCTCCCAGTTCCCTGTTACTGATATCAAACACTCTCCCAGTTCCCTGTTACTGATATCAAACACTCTCCCAGTTCCCTGTTACTGATATCGAACACTCTCCCATTTCCCGGATATCGAACACTCTTGGTTCAAGAACTCTCCCTGTTCCCTGTTACTGATATAAAACATTCTCCCTGTTTACTGTTACTCATTTCAAACACTCTCTCAGTTCCCTGTTACTGACATCGAACATTCTCCGTTCCCTTGTAATGATATCGAACACTCTCCCAGTTCCCCGTTACTGATATCGAACACTTTCCCAGTTTCCTGTGACTGAATTCGAGCAGTCTCACAGTTCTCTGTTATTCCTATCAAACACTTCCTCAGTTCTCTGTTACTGATATCGAACAGTCTCCATTCCCTGTTAGTGATATCGAACACTCTCCCAGTTTGCTGTTGCTCATTTCAAACACTCTCTGAGTTCCCTGTTCCTGATCTCGAACAGGCTCTGTTCCCTTGTAATGATATTGAACACTCTCCCAGTTCCCTGTTACTGATATCAAACACTATCCCAGTTCCCTGTTACTGATATCAAACACTCTCCCAATTCCCTTTTACTGTTAAAAAACAATCTTCCAGTTCCCTGTTACCGATATCGAACACTCTCCCAGTTCCCTGTTACTGATATGAAACACTCTCCCAGTTCTCTGTTACTGATATAAAGCACTCTCCCAGTTCCCTATCACTGATATCGAACACTCTCCCAGTTCTCTGTTAGTGATATCAAACACTCTCCCTGTTCCCTATCACTGATATTGAGCACTCTCCCAGTTTCCTGTTACTGATATCAAACACTCTCCTATTTCCCTGTTACTGATACTAAACACTCTCCCAGTTCCCTATCACTGATATCGAACACTCTCCCCGTTCCCTGTTACTGATATCGAACACTCTCCCGGTCCCTGTTACTGATATCAAACACTATCCCAGTTCCCTGTTACTGATATCAAACACTCTCCCAGTTGCCTATCACTGATATCGAACACTCTCACAGTTCCCTGTTACTCATATCAAACACTCTTCCAACTCCCTGTAACTGATATCGAATAGACTCCGTTCTCTGTTACTGAGATCGAACACTTTCCCAATTCCCTGTAAGCGTTATCGAACAATGTTCTAGTTCTCTGTTAATGATATCAAACAGTCTCCCAGTTCCCTGTTACTGATATCAAACACTCTCCCAATTCTCTGTTACTGATATAAACACTCTCCCAGTTCCCTATCACTGATATCGAACATTCTCCCCGTTCCCTGTTTCTGATATCGAAAAGACTCGCTTCCCTGTTACTGATATCGAACATTCTCATAGTTCCCTGTTACTGATATCGAAAAACCTCCCAGTTTGCTGTTGCTCATTTCAAACTCTCTCTCAGTTCCCTGTTACTGATCTCGAACAGGCTCCGTTCCCTGGTTGTGATATCGAACACTCTCCCAGTTCCCTGTTACTGAATTCGAGCAGTCTCACAGTTCTCTGTTATTCCTATCAAAGACTTCCTCAGTTCCCTGTTACTGATATCGGACAGTCTCCATTTGCTGATAGAGGTATCGAACACTCTCCCAGTTGCCTGACACTGATATCGAACACTCTCCCAGTTTCTTATCACTGATATCGAACTCTCTCCCTATTCCCTGTTACTGATATCGAACACTCTTCCAGTACCCTGATATCGAACATACTCTGTTTCCTGTTAGTGATATCGAACACTCTCCCAGTTCCCTGCTAGTGATATTGTACAATCATCCAGTTTGCTGTTGCTCATTTCAAACACTCTCACAGTTCCCTGTTACTGATCTCGAACAGGCTCCGTTCGCTGGTAGTGATATCGAACACTCTCCCAGTTCCCTGATACTGAATTCGTGCAGTCTCACATTTCTCTGCTATTCCTATCAAACACTCCATCAGTTCCCTGTTAATGATATCGAACAGTCTCCATTCCTTGTTAGTGATATTGTACAATCATCCAGTTTCCTGTTACTGATATCGAGCACTCTCCCAGTTTCCTGTTCCTGATATCGAACATTCTTCCATTTTTCTGTCACTTATATCGAACACAGTCCCAGTTCCCTGTTACTGATATCGAACAGTCTCCATTCCCTGTTACTGATATCAAACACTCTCCCTGTTCCCTGATATTGAACACTCTCTGCTCCCTGTTACAGTTACCAAACATTTCCCAGTTCCCTGTTAATTGTATCAAACACACTCCCAGTTCCCTGTTACTCATATCAAACAATTTTCCAGCTCCCTGCAACTGATATCGAATGGACTCCGTTCTCTGTTAGTGATATCGAACAATCTCCCAATTCCCTGTTACTGTTAACAAACAATCTTCCAGTTCTCTATCACTGATATCGAACACTCTCCCAGTTCCCTGTTACTGTTATCAAACACTCTCCCAGTTCTCTGTCACTGATATAAAACACTCTCCCAGTTCCCTATCACTGATATGGAACACTCTCCCAGTTCCCTGTTACTGATATCGAACATTCTCCCATTTCCCGGATATCGAACACTCTTGGTTCCCTGTTACTCCTATCAAGCACTCTCCCTGTTCCCTGTTACTGATATAAAACATTCTCCCTGTTTACTGTTACTCATTTCAAATACTCTCTCAGTTCCCTGTTACTGATATCGAACATTCTCCGTTCCCCTGTAATGATATCGAACACTCTCCCAGTTCCCTGTTACTGATATCGAACACTCCCCAGTATCCTGTGACTGAATTCAAGCAGTCTCACAGTTCTCTGTTATTCCTATCAAACACTTCCTCAGTTCCCTGTTACTGATATCGAACAGTCTCCATTCCCTGTTAGTGATATCGAACACTCTCCCAGTATGCTGTTGCTCATTTCAAACACTCTCTCAGTTCCCTGTTCCTCATCTCGAACAGGCTCCGTTCCCTTGTAATGATATCGAACACTCTCCCAGTTCCCTGTTACTGATATCAAACACTATCCCAGTTCCCTGTTACTGATATCAAACACTCTCCCAGTTCCCTATCACTGATATCGAACACTCTCCCGGTTCCCTGTTACTGATATCAAACACTATCCCAGTTCCTTGTTACTGATATCAAACACTCTCCCAGTTGCCTATCACTGATATCGAACACTCTCACAGTTCCCTGTTACTCATATCAAACACTCTTCCAACTCCCTGTAACTGATATCGAATAGACTCCGTTCTCTGTTACTGATATCGAACACTTTCCCAATTCCCTGTAAGTGTTATCGAACAATGTTCTAGTTCTCTGTTAATGATATCAAACAGTCTCCCAGTTCCCTGTTACTGATATCAAACACTCTCCCAATTCACTGTTACTAATATAAACACTCTCCCAGTTCCCTATCACTGATATCGAACACTCTCCCCGTTCCCTGTTACTGATATCGAAAAATCTCCCAGTTTGCTGTTGCTCATTTCAAACTCTCTCTCAGTTCCCTGTTACTGATCTCGAACAGGCTCCGTTCCCTGGTAATGATATCGAACACTCTCCCAGTTTCCTGTTACTGAATTCGAGCAGTCTCACAATTCTCTGTTATTCCTATCAAACACTTCCTCAGTTCCCTGTTACTGATATCGAAAAGACTCAGTTCCCTGTTACTGATATCGAACACTCTCATAGTTCCCTGAAACTGATATCAAACACTCTCCCAGTTCCCTGTTACTCATATCAAACACTTTTCCAGCTCCCTGCAACTGATATCGAATAGACTCCGTTCTCTGTTAGTGATATCGAACACTCTCCCAATTCCCTGTTACTGTTATCGAACACTCTCCCAGTTCCCTGTTACTGATATCAAACATGCTCACAGTTCTCTGTCACTGATATGAAACACTCTCCCAGTTCCCTATCACTGATATCGAACACTCTCCCAGTTCCCTGTTACTGATATCGAACACTCTCCCAGTTCCCAGATATCGAACGCTCTTGGTTCCCTGTTACTCATATCAAATACTCTCCCTGTTCCCTGTTACTGATATCAAACATTCTCCCTGTTTGCTATTACTCATTTCAAACACTCTCCCAGTTCCCTGTTACTGATATCGAACAGGCTCCGTTCCCTTGTAATGATATCGAACACTCTCCCAGTTCCCTGTTACTGATATCGAGCACTCTCCCAGTTCCCTGTTACTGATATCAAGTACTCTCCCAGTTCACTGTTACTGATATAAAACACTCTCCCAGTTCCCTATCACTGATATCGAACACTCTCCCAGTTCTCTGTTAGTTATATAAAACACTCTCCCATTTCCCTATCACTGATATCGAACACTCACCCAGTTCCCTGTTACTGATATCAAACACTCTCCCAGTTCCCTGTTACTGATATCGAACACTCTCCCATTTCCCGGATATCGAACACTCTTGGTTCAAGCACTCTCCCTGTTCCCTGTTACTGATATAAAACATTCTCCCTGTTTACTGTTACTCATTTCAAACACTCTCCCAGTTCCCTGTTACTCATATCAAACACTTTTCCAGCTCCCTGCAACTGATATCGAATAGACTCCGTTCTCTGTTAGTGATATCGAACACTCTCCCAATTCCCTGTTACTGTTATCGAACACTCTCCCAGTTCCCTGTTACTGATATCAAACATGCTCACAGTTCTCTGTCACTGATATGAAACACTCTCACAGTTCCCTATCACTGATATCGAACACTCTCCCAGTTCCCTGTTACTGATATCGAACACTCTCCCCGTTCCCTGTTACTGATAGCGAAAAGACTCGGTTCCCTGTTACTGATATCGAACACTCTCATAGTTCCCGGTTACTGATATCGAAAAATCTCCCAGTTTGCTGTTGCTCATTTCAAACTCTCTCTCAGTTCCCTGTTACTGATCTCGAACAGGCTCCGTTCCCTGTTAGTGATATCGAACACTCTCCCAGTTCCCTGTTACTGATATTAAACACTCTCCCAGTTCCCTTTCACTGATATCGAACACTCTCCCAGTTCCCTGTTACTGATATTGAACACTCTCCCAGTTCCCTGTTACTGATACTAAACACTCTCCCAGTTCCCTATCACTGATATCGAACACTTTCCCCGTTCCTTGTTACTGATATCGAACACTCCCCCGGTTCCCTGTTACTGATATCAAACACTATCCCAGCTCCCTGTTACTGATATCAAACACTCTCCCAGTTCCCTATCACTGATAACGAACACTCTCACAGTTCCCTGTTGCTCATATCAAACACTCTTCCAACTCCCTGTAACTGATATCGAATAGACTCCGTTCTCTGTTGCTGATATCGAACACTTTCCCAATTCCCTGTAAGTGTTATCGAACAATGTTCCAGTTCTCTGTTAATGATATCAAACAGTCTCCCAGTTCCCTGTTACTGATATCAAACCCTCTCCCAATTCTCTGTTACTGATATAAACACTCTCCCAGTTCCCTATCACTGATATCGAACACTCTCCCCGTTCCCTGTTACTGATAGCGAAAAGACTCGGTTCCCTGTTACTGATATCGAACACTCTCATAGTTCCCGGTTACTGATATCGAAAAATCTCCCAGTTTGCTGTTGCTCATTTCAAACTCTCTCTCAGTTCCCTGTTACTGATCTCGAACAGGCTCCGTTCCCTGTTAGTGATATCGAACACTCTCCCAGTTCCCTGTTACTGAATTCGAGCAGTCTCACAGTACTCGGTTATTCCTATCAAACACTTCCTCAGTTCCCTGTTACTGATATCGGACAGTCTCCATTCGCTGATAGAGGTATCGAACACTCTCCAAGTTGCCTGTCACTGATATCGAACACTCGCCCAGTTTCTTATCACTGATATCGAACTCTCTCCCTATTCCCTGTTACTGATATCGAATACTCTTCCAGTTCCCTGATATCGAACATACTCTGTTTCCTGTTAATGATATCTAACACTCTCCCAGTTCCCTGTTAGTGATATTGTACAATTATCCAGTTTGCTGTTGCTCATTTCAAACACTCTCTCAGTTCCCTGCTACTGATCTCGAACAGGCTCCGTTCGCTGGTAGTGATATCGAACACTCTCCCAGTTCCCTGTTACTGAATTCGTGCAGTCTCACAGTTCTCTGCTATTCCTATCAAACACTCCATCAGTTCACTGTTACTGATATCGAACAGTCTCCATTCCCTGTTAGTGATATTGTACAATCATCCAGTTTCCTGTTACTGATATCGAGCACTCTCCCAGTTTCCTGTTACTGATATCGAACATTCTTCCATTTTTCTGTCACTTATATCGAACACAGTCCCAGTTCGCTGTTACTGATATCCAACACGCCCTCAGTTCCCTGCTACTGATATCGAACAGTCTCCATTCCCTGTTACTGATATCAAACACTCTCCCTGTTCCCTGGTATTGAACACTCTCCGTTCCCTGTTACAGTTACCAAACATTTCCCAGTTCCCTGTTAATTGTATCAAACACACTCCCAGTTCCCTGTTACTCATATCAAACACTTTTCCAGCTCCCTGCAACTGATATCGAATAGACTCCGTTCTCTGTTAGTGATATCGAACACTCTCCCAATTCCCTGTTACTGTTATCGAACACTCTCCCAGTTCCCTGTTACTGATATCAAACATGCTCACAGTTCTCTGTCACTGATATGAAACACTCTCCCAGTTCCCTATCACTGATATCGAACACTCTCCCAGTTCCCTGTTACTGATATCGAACACTCTCCCAGTTCCCAGATATCGAACGCTCTTGGTTCCCTGTTACTCATATCAAATACTCTCCCTGTTCCCTGTTACTGATATCAAACATTCTCCCTGTTTGCTATTAC
This sequence comes from Mobula birostris, assembly GCF_030028105.1. Classification (NCBI taxonomy): domain Eukaryota; kingdom Metazoa; phylum Chordata; class Chondrichthyes; order Myliobatiformes; family Myliobatidae; genus Mobula; species Mobula birostris. The sequence continues at coordinate 94,815,372 of NC_092378.1, forward strand.
TCATTTCAAACACTCTCCCAGTTCCCTGTTACTGATATCGAACAGGCTCCGTTCCCTTGTAATGATATCGAACACTCTCCCAGTTCCCTGTTACTGATATCGAGCACTCTCCCAGTTCCCTGTTACTGATATCAAGTACTCTCCCAGTTCACTGTTACTGATATAAAACACTCTCCCAGTTCCCTATCACTGATATCGAACACTCTCCCAGTTCTCTGTTAGTTATATAAAACACTCTCCCATTTCCCTATCACTGATATCGAACACTCACCCAGTTCCCTGTTACTGATATCAAACACTCTCCCAGTTCCCTGTTACTGATATCGAACACTCTCCCATTTCCCGGATATCGAACACTCTTGGTTCAAGCACTCTCCCTGTTCCCTGTTACTGATATAAAACATTCTCCCTGTTTACTGTTACTCATTTCAAACACTCTCCCAGTTCCCTGTTACTCATATCAAACACTTTTCCAGCTCCCTGCAACTGATATCGAATAGACTCCGTTCTCTGTTAGTGATATCGAACACTCTCCCAATTCCCTGTTACTGTTATCGAACACTCTCCCAGTTCCCTGTTACTGATATCAAACATGCTCACAGTTCTCTGTCACTGATATGAAACACTCTCACAGTTCCCTATCACTGATATCGAACACTCTCCCAGTTCCCTGTTACTGATATCGAACACTCTCCCCGTTCCCTGTTACTGATAGCGAAAAGACTCGGTTCCCTGTTACTGATATCGAACACTCTCATAGTTCCCGGTTACTGATATCGAAAAATCTCCCAGTTTGCTGTTGCTCATTTCAAACTCTCTCTCAGTTCCCTGTTACTGATCTCGAACAGGCTCCGTTCCCTGTTAGTGATATCGAACACTCTCCCAGTTCCCTGTTACTGATATTAAACACTCTCCCAGTTCCCTTTCACTGATATCGAACACTCTCCCAGTTCCCTGTTACTGATATTGAACACTCTCCCAGTTCCCTGTTACTGATACTAAACACTCTCCCAGTTCCCTATCACTGATATCGAACACTTTCCCCGTTCCTTGTTACTGATATCGAACACTCCCCCGGTTCCCTGTTACTGATATCAAACACTATCCCAGCTCCCTGTTACTGATATCAAACACTCTCCCAGTTCCCTATCACTGATAACGAACACTCTCACAGTTCCCTGTTGCTCATATCAAACACTCTTCCAACTCCCTGTAACTGATATCGAATAGACTCCGTTCTCTGTTGCTGATATCGAACACTTTCCCAATTCCCTGTAAGTGTTATCGAACAATGTTCCAGTTCTCTGTTAATGATATCAAACAGTCTCCCAGTTCCCTGTTACTGATATCAAACCCTCTCCCAATTCTCTGTTACTGATATAAACACTCTCCCAGTTCCCTATCACTGATATCGAACACTCTCCCCGTTCCCTGTTACTGATAGCGAAAAGACTCGGTTCCCTGTTACTGATATCGAACACTCTCATAGTTCCCGGTTACTGATATCGAAAAATCTCCCAGTTTGCTGTTGCTCATTTCAAACTCTCTCTCAGTTCCCTGTTACTGATCTCGAACAGGCTCCGTTCCCTGTTAGTGATATCGAACACTCTCCCAGTTCCCTGTTACTGAATTCGAGCAGTCTCACAGTACTCGGTTATTCCTATCAAACACTTCCTCAGTTCCCTGTTACTGATATCGGACAGTCTCCATTCGCTGATAGAGGTATCGAACACTCTCCAAGTTGCCTGTCACTGATATCGAACACTCGCCCAGTTTCTTATCACTGATATCGAACTCTCTCCCTATTCCCTGTTACTGATATCGAATACTCTTCCAGTTCCCTGATATCGAACATACTCTGTTTCCTGTTAATGATATCTAACACTCTCCCAGTTCCCTGTTAGTGATATTGTACAATTATCCAGTTTGCTGTTGCTCATTTCAAACACTCTCTCAGTTCCCTGCTACTGATCTCGAACAGGCTCCGTTCGCTGGTAGTGATATCGAACACTCTCCCAGTTCCCTGTTACTGAATTCGTGCAGTCTCACAGTTCTCTGCTATTCCTATCAAACACTCCATCAGTTCACTGTTACTGATATCGAACAGTCTCCATTCCCTGTTAGTGATATTGTACAATCATCCAGTTTCCTGTTACTGATATCGAGCACTCTCCCAGTTTCCTGTTACTGATATCGAACATTCTTCCATTTTTCTGTCACTTATATCGAACACAGTCCCAGTTCGCTGTTACTGATATCCAACACGCCCTCAGTTCCCTGCTACTGATATCGAACAGTCTCCATTCCCTGTTACTGATATCAAACACTCTCCCTGTTCCCTGGTATTGAACACTCTCCGTTCCCTGTTACAGTTACCAAACATTTCCCAGTTCCCTGTTAATTGTATCAAACACACTCCCAGTTCCCTGTTACTCATATCAAACACTTTTCCAGCTCCCTGCAACTGATATCGAATAGACTCCGTTCTCTGTTAGTGATATCGAACACTCTCCCAATTCCCTGTTACTGTTATCGAACACTCTCCCAGTTCCCTGTTACTGATATCAAACATGCTCACAGTTCTCTGTCACTGATATGAAACACTCTCCCAGTTCCCTATCACTGATATCGAACACTCTCCCAGTTCCCTGTTACTGATATCGAACACTCTCCCAGTTCCCAGATATCGAACGCTCTTGGTTCCCTGTTACTCATATCAAATACTCTCCCTGTTCCCTGTTACTGATATCAAACATTCTCCCTGTTTGCTATTACTCATTTCAAACACTCTCCCAGTTCCCTGTTACTGATATCGAACAGGCTCCGTTCCCTTGTAATGATATCGAACACTCTCCCAGTTCCCTGTTACTGATATCGAGCACTCTCCCAGTTCCCTGTTACTGATATCAAGTACTCTCCCAGTTCACTGTTACTGATATAAAACACTCTCCCAGTTCCCTATCACTGATATCGAACACTCTCCCAGTTCTCTGTTAGTTATATAAAACACTCTCCCATTTCCCTATCACTGATATCGAACACTCACCCAGTTCCCTGTTACTGATATCAAACACTCTCCCAGTTCCCTGTTACTGATATCGAACACTCTCCCATTTCCCGGATATCGAACACTCTTGGTTCAAGCACTCTCCCTGTTCCCTGTTACTGATATAAAACATTCTCCCTGTTTACTGTTACTCATTTCAAACACTCTCCCAGTTCCCTGTTACTCATATCAAACACTTTTCCAGCTCCCTGCAACTGATATCGAATAGACTCCGTTCTCTGTTAGTGATATCGAACACTCTCCCAATTCCCTGTTACTGTTATCGAACACTCTCCCAGTTCCCTGTTACTGATATCAAACATGCTCACAGTTCTCTGTCACTGATATGAAACACTCTCACAGTTCCCTATCACTGATATCGAACACTCTCCCAGTTCCCTGTTACTGATATCGAACACTCTCCCCGTTCCCTGTTACTGATAGCGAAAAGACTCGGTTCCCTGTTACTGATATCGAACACTCTCATAGTTCCCGGTTACTGATATCGAAAAATCTCCCAGTTTGCTGTTGCTCATTTCAAACTCTCTCTCAGTTCCCTGTTACTGATCTCGAACAGGCTCCGTTCCCTGTTAGTGATATCGAACACTCTCCCAGTTCCCTGTTACTGATATTAAACACTCTCCCAGTTCCCTTTCACTGATATCGAACACTCTCCCAGTTCCCTGTTACTGATATCGAACACTCTCCCAGTTCCCTGTTACTGATACTAAACACTCTCCCAGTTCCCTATCACTGATATCGAACACTTTCCCCGTTCCTTGTTACTGATATCGAACACTCCCCCGGTTCCCTGTTACTGATATCAAACACTATCCCAGCTCCCTGTTACTGATATCAAACACTCTCCCAGTTCCCTATCACTGATAACGAACACTCTCACAGTTCCCTGTTGCTCATATCAAACACTCTTCCAACTCCCTGTAACTCATATCGAATAGACTCCGTTCTCTGTTGCTGATATCGAACACTTTCCCAATTCCCTGTAAGTGTTATCGAACAATGTTCCAGTTCTCTGTTAATGATATCAAACAGTCTCCCAGTTCCCTGTTACTGATATCAAACCCTCTCCCAATTCTCTGTTACTGATATAAACACTCTCCCAGTTCCCTATCACTGATATCGAACACTCTCCCCGTTCCCTGTTACTGATAGCGAAAAGACTCGGTTCCCTGTTACTGATATCGAACACTCTCATAGTTCCCGGTTACTGATATCGAAAAATCTCCCAGTTTGCTGTTGCTCATTTCAAACTCTCTCTCAGTTCCCTGTTACTGATCTCGAACAGGCTCCGTTCCCTGTTAGTGATATCGAACACTCTCCCAGTTCCCTGTTACTGAATTCGAGCAGTCTCACAGTACTCGGTTATTCCTATCAAACACTTCCTCAGTTCCCTGTTACTGATATCGGACAGTCTCCATTCGCTGATAGAGGTATCGAACACTCTCCAAGTTGCCTGTCACTGATATCGAACACTCGCCCAGTTTCTTATCACTGATATCGAACTCTCTCCCTATTCCCTGTTACTGATATCGAATACTCTTCCAGTTCCCTGATATCGAACATACTCTGTTTCCTGTTAATGATATCTAACACTCTCCCAGTTCCCTGTTAGTGATATTGTACAATTATCCAGTTTGCTGTTGCTCATTTCAAACACTCTCTCAGTTCCCTGCTACTGATCTCGAACAGGCTCCGTTCGCTGGTAGTGATATCGAACACTCTCCCAGTTCCCTGTTACTGAATTCGTGCAGTCTCACAGTTCTCTGCTATTCCTATCAAACACTCCATCAGTTCACTGTTACTGATATCGAACAGTCTCCATTCCCTGTTAGTGATATTGTACAATCATCCAGTTTCCTGTTACTGATATCGAGCACTCTCCCAGTTTCCTGTTACTGATATCGAACATTCTTCCATTTTTCTGTCACTTATATCGAACACAGTCCCAGTTCGCTGTTACTGATATCCAACACGCCCTCAGTTCCCTGCTACTGATATCGAACAGTCTCCATTCCCTGTTACTGATATCAAACACTCTCCCTGTTCCCTGGTATTGAACACTCTCCGTTCCCTGTTACAGTTACCAAACATTTCCCAGTTCCCTGTTAATTGTATCAAACACACTCCCAGTTCCCTGTTACTCATATCAAACACTTTTCCAGCTCCCTGCAACTGATATCGAATAGACTCCGTTCTCTGTTAGTGATATCGAACACTCTCCCAATTCCCTGTTACAGTTATCGAACAATCTTCCAGTTCCCTATCACTGATATCGAACACTCTCCCAGTTCCCTGTTACTGATATCAAACACTCTCCCAGTTCTCTGTCACTGATATAAAACACTCTCCCAGTTCCCTATCACTGATATGGAACACTCTCCCAGTTCCCTGTTACTGATATCGAACACTCTCCCATTTCCCGGATATCGAACACTCTTGGTTCCCTGTTACTCCTATCAAGCACTCTCCCTGTTCCCTGTTACTGATATAAAACATTCTCCCTGTTTACTGTTACTCATTTCAAACACTCTCTCAGTTCCCTGTTACTGATATCGAACATTCTCCGTTCCCTTGTAATGATATCGAACACTCTCCCAGTTCCCCGTTACTGATATCGAACACTTTCCCAGTTTCCTGTGACTGAATTCGAGCAGTCTCACAGTTCTCTGTTATTCCTATCAAACACTTCCTCAGTTCTCTGTTACTGATATCGAACAGTCTCCATTCCCTGTTAGTGATATCGAACACTCTCCCAGTTTGCTGTTGCTCATTTCAAACACTCTCTGAGTTCCCTGTTCCTGATCTCGAACAGGCTCTGTTCCCTTGTAATGATATTGAACACTCTCCCAGTTCCCTGTTACTGATATCAAACACTATCCCAGTTCCCTGTTACTGATATCAAACACTCTCCCAATTCCCTTTTACTGTTAAAAAACAATCTTCCAGTTCCCTGTTACCGATATCGAACACTCTCCCAGTTCCCTGTTACTGATATGAAACACTCTCCCAGTTCTCTGTTACTGATATAAAGCACTCTCCCAGTTCCCTATCACTGATATCGAACACTCTCCCAGTTCTCTGTTAGTGATATCAAACACTCTCCCTGTTCCCTATCACTGATATTGAGCACTCTCCCAGTTTCCTGTTACTGATATCAAACACTCTCCTATTTCCCTGTTACTGATACTAAACACTCTCCCAGTTCCCTATCACTGATATCGAACACTCTCCCCGTTCCCTGTTACTGATATCGAACACTCTCCCGGTCCCTGTTACTGATATCAAACACTATCCCAGTTCCCTGTTACTGATATCAAACACTCTCCCAGTTGCCTATCACTGATATCGAACACTCTCACAGTTCCCTGTTACTCATATCAAACACTCTTCCAACTCCCTGTAACTGATATCGAATAGACTCCGTTCTCTGTTACTGAGATCGAACACTTTCCCAATTCCCTGTAAGTGTTATCGAACAATGTTCTAGTTCTCTGTTAATGATATCAAACAGTCTCCCAGTTCCCTGTTACTGATATCAAACACTCTCCCAATTCTCTGTTACTGATATAAACACTCTCCCAGTTCCCTATCACTGATATCGAACATTCTCCCCGTTCCCTGTTTCTGATATCGAAAAGACTCGCTTCCCTGTTACTGATATCGAACATTCTCATAGTTCCCTGTTACTGATATCGAAAAACCTCCCAGTTTGCTGTTGCTCATTTCAAACTCTCTCTCAGTTCCCTGTTACTGATCTCGAACAGGCTCCGTTCCCTGGTTGTGATATCGAACACTCTCCCAGTTCCCTGTTACTGAATTCGAGCAGTCTCACAGTTCTCTGTTATTCCTATCAAAGACTTCCTCAGTTCCCTGTTACTGATATCGGACAGTCTCCATTTGCTGATAGAGGTATCGAACACTCTCCCAGTTGCCTGACACTGATATCGAACACTCTCCCAGTTTCTTATCACTGATATCGAACTCTCTCCCTATTCCCTGTTACTGATATCGAACACTCTTCCAGTACCCTGATATCGAACATACTCTGTTTCCTGTTAGTGATATCGAACACTCTCCCAGTTCCCTGCTAGTGATATTGTACAATCATCCAGTTTGCTGTTGCTCATTTCAAACACTCTCACAGTTCCCTGTTACTGATCTCGAACAGGCTCCGTTCGCTGGTAGTGATATCGAACACTCTCCCAGTTCCCTGATACTGAATTCGTGCAGTCTCACATTTCTCTGCTATTCCTATCAAACACTCCATCAGTTCCCTGTTAATGATATCGAACAGTCTCCATTCCTTGTTAGTGATATTGTACAATCATCCAGTTTCCTGTTACTGATATCGAGCACTCTCCCAGTTTCCTGTTCCTGATATCGAACATTCTTCCATTTTTCTGTCACTTATATCGAACACAGTCCCAGTTCCCTGTTACTGATATCGAACAGTCTCCATTCCCTGTTACTGATATCAAACACTCTCCCTGTTCCCTGATATTGAACACTCTCTGCTCCCTGTTACAGTTACCAAACATTTCCCAGTTCCCTGTTAATTGTATCAAACACACTCCCAGTTCCCTGTTACTCATATCAAACAATTTTCCAGCTCCCTGCAACTGATATCGAATGGACTCCGTTCTCTGTTAGTGATATCGAACAATCTCCCAATTCCCTGTTACTGTTAACAAACAATCTTCCAGTTCTCTATCACTGATATCGAGCACTCTCCCAGTTCCCTGTTACTGATATCAAGTACTCTCCCAGTTCACTGTTACTGATATAAAACACTCTCCCAGTTCCCTATCACTGATATCGAACACTCTCCCAGTTCTCTGTTAGTTATATAAAACACTCTCCCATTTCCCTATCACTGATATCGAACACTCACCCAGTTCCCTGTTACTGATATCAAACACTCTCCCAGTTCCCTGTTACTGATATCGAACACTCTCCCATTTCCCGGATATCGAACACTCTTGGTTCAAGCACTCTCCCTGTTCCCTGTTACTGATATAAAACATTCTCCCTGTTTACTGTTACTCATTTCAAACACTCTCCCAGTTCCCTGTTACTCATATCAAACACTTTTCCAGCTCCCTGCAACTGATATCGAATAGACTCCGTTCTCTGTTAGTGATATCGAACACTCTCCCAATTCCCTGTTACTGTTATCGAACACTCTCCCAGTTCCCTGTTACTGATATCAAACATGCTCACAGTTCTCTGTCACTGATATGAAACACTCTCACAGTTCCCTATCACTGATATCGAACACTCTCCCAGTTCCCTGTTACTGATATCGAACACTCTCCCCGTTCCCTGTTACTGATAGCGAAAAGACTCGGTTCCCTGTTACTGATATCGAACACTCTCATAGTTCCCGGTTACTGATATCGAAAAATCTCCCAGTTTGCTGTTGCTCATTTCAAACTCTCTCTCAGTTCCCTGTTACTGATCTCGAACAGGCTCCGTTCCCTGTTAGTGATATCGAACACTCTCCCAGTTCCCTGTTACTGATATTAAACACTCTCCCAGTTCCCTTTCACTGATATCGAGCACTCTCCCAGTTCCCTGTTACTGATATCAAGTACTCTCCCAGTTCACTGTTACTGATATAAAACACTCTCCCAGTTCCCTATCACTGATATCGAACACTCTCCCAGTTCTCTGTTAGTTATATAAAACACTCTCCCATTTCCCTATCACTGATATCGAACACTCACCCAGTTCCCTGTTACTGATATCAAACACTCTCCCAGTTCCCTGTTACTGATATCGAACACTCTCCCATTTCCCGGATATCGAACACTCTTGGTTCAAGCACTCTCCCTGTTCCCTGTTACTGATATAAAACATTCTCCCTGTTTACTGTTACTCATTTCAAACACTCTCCCAGTTCCCTGTTACTCATATCAAACACTTTTCCAGCTCCCTGCAACTGATATCGAATAGACTCCGTTCTCTGTTAGTGATATCGAACACTCTCCCAATTCCCTGTTACTGTTATCGAACACTCTCCCAGTTCCCTGTTACTGATATCAAACATGCTCACAGTTCTCTGTCACTGATATGAAACACTCTCACAGTTCCCTATCACTGATATCGAACACTCTCCCAGTTCCCTGTTACTGATATCGAACACTCTCCCCGTTCCCTGTTACTGATAGCGAAAAGACTCGGTTCCCTGTTACTGATATCGAACACTCTCATAGTTCCCGGTTACTGATATCGAAAAATCTCCCAGTTTGCTGTTGCTCATTTCAAACTCTCTCTCAGTTCCCTGTTACTGATCTCGAACAGGCTCCGTTCCCTGTTAGTGATATCGAACACTCTCCCAGTTCCCTGTTACTGATATTAAACACTCTCCCAGTTCCCTTTCACTGATATCGAACACTCTCCCAGTTCCCTGTTACTGATATCGAACACTCTCCCAGTTCCCTGTTACTGATACTAAACACTCTCCCAGTTCCCTATCACTGATATCGAACACTTTCCCCGTTCCTTGTTACTGATATCGAACACTCCCCCGGTTCCCTGTTACTGATATCAAACACTATCCCAGCTCCCTGTTACTGATATCAAACACTCTCCCAGTTCCCTATCACTGATAACGAACACTCTCACAGTTCCCTGTTGCTCATATCAAACACTCTTCCAACTCCCTGTAACTGATATCGAATAGACTCCGTTCTCTGTTGCTGATATCGAACACTTTCCCAATTCCCTGTAAGTGTTATCGAACAATGTTCCAGTTCTCTGTTAATGATATCAAACAGTCTCCCAGTTCCCTGTTACTGATATCAAACCCTCTCCCAATTCTCTGTTACTGATATAAACACTCTCCCAGTTCCCTATCACTGATATCGAACACTCTCCCCGTTCCCTGTTACTGATAGCGAAAAGACTCGGTTCCCTGTTACTGATATCGAACACTCTCATAGTTCCCGGTTACTGATATCGAAAAATCTCCCAGTTTGCTGTTGCTCATTTCAAACTCTCTCTCAGTTCCCTGTTACTGATCTCGAACAGGCTCCGTTCCCTGTTAGTGATATCGAACACTCTCCCAGTTCCCTGTTACTGAATTCGAGCAGTCTCACAGTACTCGGTTATTCCTATCAAACACTTCCTCAGTTCCCTGTTACTGATATCGGACAGTCTCCATTCGCTGATAGAGGTATCGAACACTCTCCAAGTTGCCTGTCACTGATATCGAACACTCGCCCAGTTTCTTATCACTGATATCGAACTCTCTCCCTATTCCCTGTTACTGATATCGAATACTCTTCCAGTTCCCTGATATCGAACATACTCTGTTTCCTGTTAATGATATCTAACACTCTCCCAGTTCCCTGTTAGTGATATTGTACAATTATCCAGTTTGCTGTTGCTCATTTCAAACACTCTCTCAGTTCCCTGCTACTGATCTCGAACAGGCTCCGTTCGCTGGTAGTGATATCGAACACTCTCCCAGTTCCCTGTTACTGAATTCGTGCAGTCTCACAGTTCTCTGCTATTCCTATCAAACACTCCATCAGTTCACTGTTACTGATATCGAACAGTCTCCATTCCCTGTTAGTGATATTGTACAATCATCCAGTTTCCTGTTACTGATATCGAGCACTCTCCCAGTTTCCTGTTACTGATATCGAACATTCTTCCATTTTTCTGTCACTTATATCGAACACAGTCCCAGTTCGCTGTTACTGATATCCAACACGCCCTCAGTTCCCTGCTACTGATATCGAACAGTCTCCATTCCCTGTTACTGATATCAAACACTCTCCCTGTTCCCTGGTATTGAACACTCTCCGTTCCCTGTTACAGTTACCAAACATTTCCCAGTTCCCTGTTAATTGTATCAAACACACTCCCAGTTCCCTGTTACTCATATCAAACACTTTTCCAGCTCCCTGCAACTGATATCGAATAGACTCCGTTCTCTGTTAGTGATATCGAACACTCTCCCAATTCCCTGTTACAGTTATCGAACAATCTTCCAGTTCCCTATCACTGATATCGAACACTCTCCCAGTTCCCTGTTACTGATATCAAACACTCTCCCAGTTCTCTGTCACTGATATAAAACACTCTCCCAGTTCCCTATCACTGATATGGAACACTCTCCCAGTTCCCTGTTACTGATATCGAACACTCTCCCATTTCCCGGATATCGAACACTCTTGGTTCCCTGTTACTCCTATCAAGCACTCTCCCTGTTCCCTGTTACTGATATAAAACATTCTCCCTGTTTACTGTTACTCATTTCAAACACTCTCTCAGTTCCCTGTTACTGATATCGAACATTCTCCGTTCCCTTGTAATGATATCGAACACTCTCCCAGTTCCCCGTTACTGATATCGAACACTTTCCCAGTTTCCTGTGACTGAATTCGAGCAGTCTCACAGTTCTCTGTTATTCCTATCAAACACTTCCTCAGTTCTCTGTTACTGATATCGAACAGTCTCCATTCCCTGTTAGTGATATCGAACACTCTCCCAGTTTGCTGTTGCTCATTTCAAACACTCTCTGAGTTCCCTGTTCCTGATCTCGAACAGGCTCTGTTCCCTTGTAATGATATTGAACACTCTCCCAGTTCCCTGTTACTGATATCAAACACTATCCCAGTTCCCTGTTACTGATATCAAACACTCTCCCAATTCCCTTTTACTGTTAAAAAACAATCTTCCAGTTCCCTGTTACCGATATCGAACACTCTCCCAGTTCCCTGTTACTGATATGAAACACTCTCCCAGTTCTCTGTTACTGATATAAAGCACTCTCCCAGTTCCCTATCACTGATATCGAACACTCTCCCAGTTCTCTGTTAGTGATATCAAACACTCTCCCTGTTCCCTATCACTGATATTGAGCACTCTCCCAGTTTCCTGTTACTGATATCAAACACTCTCCTATTTCCCTGTTACTGATACTAAACACTCTCCCAGTTCCCTATCACTGATATCGAACACTCTCCCCGTTCCCTGTTACTGATATCGAACACTCTCCCGGTCCCTGTTACTGATATCAAACACTATCCCAGTTCCCTGTTACTGATATCAAACACTCTCCCAGTTGCCTATCACTGATATCGAACACTCTCACAGTTCCCTGTTACTCATATCAAACACTCTTCCAACTCCCTGTAACTGATATCGAATAGACTCCGTTCTCTGTTACTGAGATCGAACACTTTCCCAATTCCCTGTAAGTGTTATCGAACAATGTTCTAGTTCTCTGTTAATGATATCAAACAGTCTCCCAGTTCCCTGTTACTGATATCAAACACTCTCCCAATTCTCTGTTACTGATATAAACACTCTCCCAGTTCCCTATCACTGATATCGAACATTCTCCCCGTTCCCTGTTTCTGATATCGAAAAGACTCGCTTCCCTGTTACTGATATCGAACATTCTCATAGTTCCCTGTTACTGATATCGAAAAACCTCCCAGTTTGCTGTTGCTCATTTCAAACTCTCTCTCAGTTCCCTGTTACTGATCTCGAACAGGCTCCGTTCCCTGGTTGTGATATCGAACACTCTCCCAGTTCCCTGTTACTGAATTCGAGCAGTCTCACAGTTCTCTGTTATTCCTATCAAAGACTTCCTCAGTTCCCTGTTACTGATATCGGACAGTCTCCATTTGCTGATAGAGGTATCGAACACTCTCCCAGTTGCCTGACACTGATATCGAACACTCTCCCAGTTTCTTATCACTGATATCGAACTCTCTCCCTATTCCCTGTTACTGATATCGAACACTCTTCCAGTACCCTGATATCGAACATACTCTGTTTCCTGTTAGTGATATCGAACACTCTCCCAGTTCCCTGCTAGTGATATTGTACAATCATCCAGTTTGCTGTTGCTCATTTCAAACACTCTCACAGTTCCCTGTTACTGATCTCGAACAGGCTCCGTTCGCTGGTAGTGATATCGAACACTCTCCCAGTTCCCTGATACTGAATTCGTGCAGTCTCACATTTCTCTGCTATTCCTATCAAACACTCCATCAGTTCCCTGTTAATGATATCGAACAGTCTCCATTCCTTGTTAGTGATATTGTACAATCATCCAGTTTCCTGTTACTGATATCGAGCACTCTCCCAGTTTCCTGTTCCTGATATCGAACATTCTTCCATTTTTCTGTCACTTATATCGAACACAGTCCCAGTTCCCTGTTACTGATATCGAACAGTCTCCATTCCCTGTTACTGATATCAAACACTCTCCCTGTTCCCTGATATTGAACACTCTCTGCTCCCTGTTACAGTTACCAAACATTTCCCAGTTCCCTGTTAATTGTATCAAACACACTCCCAGTTCCCTGTTACTCATATCAAACAATTTTCCAGCTCCCTGCAACTGATATCGAATGGACTCCGTT